>NW_025062792.1:0-8818 GCF_018153295.1 Drosophila grimshawi | reverse complement strand
GGATATTCTTCGATAAATAGAATATATATGGAAAGTATTAAATAGGGTCTACCTTGAAATAAATGGCCATATCTCCGTCAAAAAGTTGCCCCATTTCAATTATAAAGGTGTTTTTAGAATTCACTTAATCTTTGGAACAAAATTGCATTAAAATAATTTGACTTCCGACTCATCTAAGAAAGGTATTAAGGGATATTCTTCGATAAATAGAAAATATATGGAAAGTATTAAATAGGGTCTACCTTGAAATAAATGGCCATATCTCCGTCAAAAATTGCCCCATTTCAATTATGAAGGTGTTTTTAGAATTCACTTGATCTTTGGAACAAAACTGCATTAAAATAATTTGACTCCCGGCTCATCTAAGAAAGATATTAAGGGATATTCTTCGAAAAATAGAAAATAAATGGAAAGCATTAAATAGGGTCAACCTTGAAATAAATGGCCATATCTTCGTCAAAAATTGCCCCATTTCAATTATAAAGGTGTTTTTAGAATTCACTCAATCTTTGGAACAAAACTGCATTAAAATAATTTGACTTTCGACTCATCTAAGAAAGATATTAGGAGATATTCTTCGATAAATAGAAAATATATGGAAAGCTTTAAGTAGGGTCAACCTTGAAATAAATGGCCATATCTTCGTCAAAAATTGCCACATTTCAATTATAAAGGTGTTGTTAGAATTCGCTCGATCATTGAAACAAAACTGCATTAAAATAATTTGACTTTCGACTCATCTAAGAAGGATATTAAGGGATATTCTTTGATTAACAGAAAATATATGGAAAGTATTAAATAGGGTCTACCTTGAAATAAATGGCCATATCTCCGTCAAAAATTGCCCCATTTCAATTATAAAGGTGTTTTTAGAATTCACTCAATCTTTGAAACAAAACTGCATTAAAATAATTTGACTCCCGACTCATCTAAGAAAGATATTAAGGGATATTCTTCGATAAATAGAAAATATATGAAAAGTATTAAATAGGGTCTACCTTGAAATAAATGGCCATATCTCCGTCAAAAATTGCCCCATTTCAATTATAAAGGTGTTTTTAGAATTCACTCAATCTTTGAAACAAAACTGCATTAAAATAATTTGACTTCCGACTCATCTAAGAAAGATATTAAGGGATATTCTTTGATTAACAGAAAATATATGGAAAGTATTAAATAGGGTCTACCTTGAAATAAATGGCCATATCTCCGTCAAAAATTGCCCCATTTCAATTATAAAGGTGTTTTTAGAATTCACTCAATCTTTGGAACAAAACTGCATTAAAATAATTTGACTTCCGACTCATCTAAGAAAGATATTAAGGGATATTCTTTGATTAACAGAAAATATATGGAAAGTATTAAATAGGGTCTACCTTGAAATAAATGGCCATATCTCCGTCAAAAATTGCCCCATTTCAATTATAAAGGTGTTTTTAGAATTCACTCAATCTTTGGAACAAAACTGCATTAAAATAATTTGACTCCCGACTCATCTAAGAAAGATATTAAGGGATATTCTTCGATAAATAGAAAATATATGGAAAGCATTAAGTAGGGTCTACCTTGAAATAAATGGCCATATCTTCGTCAAAAATTGCCCCATTTCAATTATAAAGGTGTTTTTAGAATTCGCTCGATCATTGGAACAAAACTGCATTAAAATAATTTGACTTCCGACTCATCTAAGAAAGATATTAAGGGATATTCTTTGATTAACAGAAAATATATGGAAAGTATTAAATAGGGTCTACCTTGAAATAAATGGCCATATCTCCGTCAAAAATTGCCCCATTTCAATTATAAAGGTGTTTTTAGAATTCACTCAATCTTTGAAACAAAACTGCATTAAAATAATTTGACTTCCGACTCATCTAAGAAAGATATTAAGGGATATTCTTCGATAAATAGAAAATATATGGAAAGCATTAAATAGGGTCTACCTTGAAATAAATGGCCATATCTTCGTCAAAAATTGCCCCATTTCAATTATAAAGGTGTTTTTAGAATTCACTCAATCTTTGAAACAAAACTGCATTAAAATAATTTGACTTCCGACTCATCTAAGAAAGATATTAAGAGATATTCTTCGATAAATAGAAAATATATGGAAAGCTTTAAGTAGGGTCAACCTTGAAATAAATGGCCATATCTTCGTCAAAAATTGCCACATTTCAATTATAAAGGTGTTGTTAGAATTCGCTCGATCATTGAAACAAAACTGCATTAAAATAATTTGACTTTCGACTCATCTAAGAAAGATATTAAGGGATATTCTTTGATTAACAGAAAATATATGGATAGTATTAAATAGGGTCTACCTTGAAATAAATGGCCATATCTCCGTCAAAAATTGCCCCATTTCAATTATAAAGGTGTTTTTAGAATTCACTCAATCTTTGAAACAAAACTGCATTAAAATAATTTGACTCCCGACTCATCTAAGAAAGATATTAAGGGATATTCTTCGATAAATAGAAAACATATGGAAAGTATTAAATAGGGTCTACCTTGAAATAAATGGCCATATCTCCGTCAAAAATTGCCCCATTTCAATTATAAAGGTGTTTTTAGAATTCACTCAATCTTTGAAACAAAACTGCATTAAAATAATTTGACTTCCGACTCATCTAAGAAAGATATTAAGGGATATTCTTTGATTAACAGAAAATATATGGAAAGTATTAAATAGGGTCTACCTTGAAATAAATGGCCATATCTCCGTCAAAAATTGCCCCATTTCAATTATAAAGGTGTTTTTAGAATTCACTCGATCTTTGGAACAAAACTGCATTAAAATAATTTGACTTTCGACTCATCTAAGAAAGATATTAAGGGATATTCTTTGATTAACAGAAAATATATGGAAAGTATTAAATAGGGTCTACCTTGAAATAAATGGCCATATCTCCGTCAAAAATTGCCCCATTTCAATTATAAAGGTGTTTTTAGAATTCACTCAATCTTTGGAACAAAACTGCATTAAAATAATTTGACTCCCGACTCATCTAAGAAAGATATTAAGGGATATTCTTCGATAAATAGAAAATATATGGAAAGTATTAAATAGGGTCAACCTTGAAATAAATGGCCATATCTTCGTCAAAAATTGCCCCATTTCAATTATAAAGGTGTTTTTAGAATTCACTCAATCTTTGGAAACAAAACTGCATTAAAATAATTTGACTTCCGACTCATCTAAGAAAGATATTAAGGGATATTCTTTGATTAACAGAAAATATATGGAAAGTATTAAATAGGGTCTACCTTGAAATAAATGGCCATATCTCCGTCAAAAATTGCCCCATTTCAATTATAAAGGTGTTTTTAGAATTCACTCAATCTTTGGAACAAAACTGCATTAAAATAATTTGACTTCCGACTCATCTAAGAAAGATATTAAGGGATATTCTTCGATAAATAGAAAATATATGGAAAGTATTAAATAGGGTCTACCTTGAAATAAATGACCATATCTCCGTCAAAAATTGCCCCATTTCAATTATAAAGGTGTTTTTAGAATTCACTCAATCTTTGAAACAAAACTGCATTAAAATAATTTGACTCCCGACTCATCTAAGAAAGATATTAAGGGATATTCTTCGATAAATAGAAAATATATGGAAAGCATTAAGTAGGGTCAACCTTGAAATAAATGGCCATATCTTCGTCAAAAATTGCCCCATTTCAATTATAAAGGTGTTTTTAGAATTCGCTCGATCATTGGAACAAAACTGCATTAAAATAATTTGACTTCCGACTCATCTAAGAAAGATATTAAGGGATATTCTTTGATTAACAGAAAATATATGGAAAGCATTAAATAGGGTCTACCTTGAAATAAATGGCCATATCTTCGTCAAAAATTGCCCTATTTCAATTATAAAGGTGTTTTTAGAATTCACTCAATCTTTGAAACAAAACTGCATTAAAATAATTTGACTTCCGACTCATCTAAGAAAGATATTAAGGGATATTCTTCGATAAATAGAAAATATATGGAAAGCATTAAATAGGGTCAACCTTGGAAATAAATGGCCATATCTTCGTCAAAAATTGCCCCATTTCAATTATAAAGGTGTTTTTAGAATTCACTCAATCTTTGGAACAAAACTGCATTAAAATAATTTGACTTCCGACTCATCTAAGAAAGATATTAAGGGATATTCTTCGATAAATAGAAAATATATGGAAAGCTTTAAGTAGGGTCAACCTTGAAATAAATGGCCATATCTTCGTCAAAAATTGCCACATTTCAATTATAAAGGTGTTGTTAGAATTCGCTCGATCATTGAAACAAAACTGCATTAAAATAATTTGACTTTCGACTCATCTAAGAAAGATATTAAGGGATATTCTTTGATTAACAGAAAATATATGGATAGTATTAAATAGGGTCTACCTTGAAATAAATGGCCATATCTCCGTCAAAAATTGCCCCATTTCAATTATAAAGGTGTTTTTAGAATTCACTCAATCTTTGAAACAAAACTGCATTAAAATAATTTGACTCCCGACTCATCTAAGAAAGATATTAAGGGATATTCTTCGATAAATAGAAAATATATGGAAAGTATTAAATAGGGTCTACCTTGAAATAAATGGCCATATCTTCGTCAAAAATTGCCCCATTTCAATTATAAAGGTGTTTTTAGAATTCACTCAATCTTTGAAACAAAACTGCATTAAAATAATTTGACTTCCGACTCATCTAAGAAAGATATTAAGGGATATTCTTTGATTAACAGAAAATATATGGAAAGTATTAAATAGGGTCTACCTTGAAATAAATGGCCATATCTCCGTCAAAAATTGCCCCATTTCAATTATAAAGGTGTTTTTAGAATTCACTCGATCTTTGGAACAAAACTGCATTAAAATAATTTGACTTCCGACTCATCTAAGAAAGATATTAAGGGATATTCTTCGATAAATAGAAAATATATGGAAAGCATTAAATAGGGTCTACCTTGAAATAAATGGCCATATCTTCGTCAAAAATTGCCCCATTTCAATTATAAAGGTGTTTTTAGAATTCACTCAATCTTTGGAACAAAACTGCATTAAAATAATTTGACTTCCGACTCATCTAAGAAAGATATTAAGGGATATTCTTCGATAAATAGAAAATATATGGAAAGCATTAAATAGGGTCAACCTTGAAATAAATGGCCATATCTTCGTCAAAAATTGCCCCATTTCAATTATAAAGGTGTTTTTAGAATTCACTCGATCTTTGGAACAAAACTGCATTAAAATAATTTGACTTCCGACTCATCTAAGAAAGATATTAAGGGATATTCTTTGATAAATAGAAAATATATGGAAAGTACTAAATAGGGTCTACCTTGAAATAAATGGCCATATCTTCGTCAAAAATTGCCCCATTTCAATTATAAAGGTGTTTTTAGAATTCACTCAATCTTTGGAACAAAACTGCATTAAAATAATTTGACTCCCGACTCATCTAAGAAAGATATTAAGGGATATTCTTCGATAAATAGAAAATATATGGAAAGTATTAAATAGGGTCTACCTTGAAATAAATGGCCATATCTTCGTCAAAAATTGCCCCATTTCAATTATAAAGGTGTTTTTAGAATTCACTCAATCTTTGAAACAAAACTGCATTAAAATAATTTGACTTCCGACTCATCTAAGAAAGATATTAAGGGATATTCTTCGATTAATAGAAAATATATGGAAAGCATTAAATAGGGTCTACCTTGAAATAAATGGCCATATCTTCGTCAAAAATTGCCCCATTTCAATTATAAAGGTGTTTTTAGAATTCACTCAATCTTTGGAACAAAACTGCATTAAAATAATTTGACTTCCGACTCATCTAAGAAAGATATTAAGGGATATTCTTCGATTAACAGAAAATATATGGAAAGCATTAAATAGGGTCTACCTTGAAATAAATGGCCATATCTTCGTCAAAAATTGCCCCATTTCAATTATAAAGGTGTTTTTAGAATTCACTCAATCTTTGGAACAAAACTGCATTAAAATAATTTGACTTCCGACTCATCTAAGAAAGATATTAAGGGATATTCTTCGATAAATAGAAAATATATGGAAAGCATTAAATAGGGTCAACCTTGAAATAAATGGCCATATCTTCGTCAAAAATTGCCCCATTTCAATTATAAAGGTGTTTTTAGAATTCACTCAATCTTTGGAACAAAACTGCATTAAAATAATTTGACTTCCGACTCATCTAAGAAAAGATATTAAGGGATATTCTTCGATAAATAGAAAATATATGGAAAGTATTAAATAGGGTCTACCTTGAAATAAATGGCCATATCTTCGTCAAAAATTGCCCCATTTCAATTATAAAGGTGTTTTTAGAATTCACTCAATCTTTGGAACAAAACTGCATTAAAATAATTTGACTTCCGACTCATCTAAGAAAGATATTAAGGGATATTCTTCGATAAATAGAAAATATATGGAAAGCATTAAATAGGGTCTACCTTGAAATAAATGGCCATATCTTCGTCAAAAATTGCCCCATTTCAATTATAAAGGTGTTTTTAGAATTCACTCAATCTTTGGAAACAAAACTGCATTAAAATAATTTGACTTCCGACTCATCTAAGAAAGATATTAAGGGATATTCTTCGATAAATAGAAAATATATGGAAAGCATTAAATAGGGTCAACCTTGAAATAAATGGCCATATCTTCGTCAAAAATTGCCCCATTTCAATTATAAAGGTGTTTTTAGAATTCACTCGATCTTTGAAACAAAACTGCATTAAAATAATTTGACTTCCGACTCATCTAAGAAAGATATTAAGGGATATTCTTCGATAAATAGAAAATATATGGAAAGCATTAAATAGGGTCTACCTTGAAATAAATGGCCATATCTTCGTCAAAAATTGCCCCATTTCAATTATAAAGGTGTTTTTAGAATTCACTCAATCTTTGAAACAAAACTGCATTAAAATAATTTGACTTCCGACTCATCTAAGAAAGATATTAAGGGATATTCTTCGATAAATAGAAAATATATGGAAAGCATTAAATAGGGTCTACCTTGAAATAAATGGCCATATCTTCGTCAAAAATTGCCCCATTTCAATTATAAAGGTGTTTTTAGAATTCACTCAATCTTTGGAACAAAACTGCATTAAAATAATTTGACTTCCGACTCATCTAAGAAAGATATTAAGGGATATTCTTCGATTAATAGAAAATATATGGAAAGCATTAAATAGGGTCTACCTTGAAATAAATGGCCATATCTTCGTCAAAAATTGCCCCATTTCAATTATAAAGGTGTTTTTAGAATTCACTCAATCTTTGGAACAAAACTGCATTAAAATAATTTGACTTCCGACTCATCTAAGAAAGATATTAAGGGATATTCTTCGATAAATAGAAAATATATGGAAAGCATTAAATAGGGTCTACCTTGAAATAAATGGCCATATCTTCGTCAAAAATTGCCCCATTTCAATTATAAAGGTGTTTTTAGAATTCACTCAATCTTTGAAACAAAACTGCATTAAAATAATTTGACTTCCGACTCATCTAAGAAAGATATTAAGGGATATTCTTCGATAAATAGAAAATATATGGAAAGCATTAAATAGGGTCTACCTTGAAATAAATGGCCATATCTTCGTCAAAAATTGCCCCATTTCAATTATAAAGGTGTTTTTAGAATTCACTTAATCTTTGGAACAAAACTGCATTAAAATAATTTGACTTCAAACTCATCTAAGAAAGATATTAAGGGATATTCTTCGATAAATAGAAAATATATGGAAAGCATTAAATAGGGTCTACCTTGAAATAAATGGCCATATCTTCGTCAAAAATTGCCCCATTTCAATTATAAAGGTGTTTTTAGAATTCACTCGATCTTTGGAACAAAACTGCATTAAAATAATTTGACTTCCGACTCATCTAAGAAAGATATTAAGGGATATTCTTCGATAAATAGAAAATATATGGAAAGCATTAAATAGGGTCTACCTTGAAATAAATGGCCATATCTTCGTCAAAAATTGCCCCATTTCAATTATAAAGGTGTTTTTAGAATTCACTCAATCTTTGGAACAAAACTGCATTAAAATAATTTGACTTCCGACTCATCTAAGAAAGATATTAAGGGATATTCTTCGATAAATAGAAAATATATGGAAAGCATTAAATAGGGTCTACCTTGAAATAAATGGCCATATCTTCGTCAAAAATTGCCCCATTTCAATTATAAAGGTGTTTTTAGAATTCACTCAATCTTTGGAACAAAACTGCATTAAAATAATTTGACTTCCGACTCATCTAAAGAAAGATATTAAGGGATATTCTTCGATAAATAGAAAATATATGGAAAGCATTAAATAGGGTCAACCTTGAAATAAATGGCCATATCTTCGTCAAAAATTGCCCCATTTCATTATAAAGGTGTTTTTAGAATTCGCTCGATCCTCGGAACAAACTGCATTAAAATAATTTGACTTCCGACTCATCTAAGAAAGATATTAAGGGATATTCTTCGATAAATAGAAAATATATGGAAAGCATTAAATAGGGTCAACCTTGAATTAAATGGCCATATCTTCGTCAAAAATTGCCCCATTTCAATTATAAAGGTGTTTTTAGAATTCACTCAATCTTTGAAACAAAACTGCATTAAAATAATTTGACTTCCGACTCATCTAAGAAAGATATTAAGGGATATTCTTCGATAAATAGAAAATATATGGAAAGCATTAAATAGGGTCAACCTTGAAATAAATGGCCATATCTTCGTCAAAAATTGCCCCATTTCAATTATAAAGGTGTTTTTAGAATT
>NW_025062791.1:0-14257 GCF_018153295.1 Drosophila grimshawi | reverse complement strand
ATGACTTCGGCTACATATTTTCAGCTTTTGATGCAGAGTCAAAATATATAAAAAGGAGTTCATAATGTTGAAGAAATTCTAATTTCTGACAATTATTAGCGAAGATACATCCATTTGAATTTGGAAACCAGAAACTTAAAACGTCAATTTCTCGAAATGACTTCGAGACTACATATTTACAGCTTTTGATGTATAGTCAAAATATTTAAAAAGACCGCATAATGTTGAAAGAAATTCTAACTCCTGACAATTATTGGCGAAGATACATCCGTTTGAATTTGGAAACAGAAACTTAAAACGTCAATTTCTTGAAATGACTTCGAGACTACATATTCTTTCAGCGTTTGATGCAGAATCAAAATATATAAAAAAGGGCTTCATAATGTTGAAAGAAATTCTAACTTCTGACAATTATTGGCGAAGATACATCCGTTTGAATTTGGAAACAGAAACTTAAAACGTCAATTTCTCGAAATGACTTCGAGACTACATATTTTCAGCTTTTGATGCAGAGTCAAAATATATAAAAAGGGCTTCATAATGTTGAAAGAAATTCTAACTTCTGACAATTATTGGCGAAAATACATCCGTTTGAATTTGGAAACAGAAACTTAAAACGTCAATTTCTCGAAATGGCTTCGAGACTACATATTTTCAGCTTTTGATGCAGAGTCAAAATATATAAAAAGGGCTTCATAATGTTGAAAGAAATTCAAACTTCTGACAATTATTGGCGAAGATACATCCGTTTGAATTTGGAAACAGAAACTTAAAACGTCAATTTCTCGAAATGACTTCGAGACTACATATTTTCAGCTTTTGATGCAGAGTCAAAATATATAAAGGGGCTTCATAATGTTGAAAGAAATTCTAACTTCTGACAATTATTGGCGAAGAAACGTCCGTTTGAATTTGGAAACAGAAACTTAAGACGTCAATTTCTCGAAATGACTTTCGAGACTACATATTTTTCAGCTTTTAATGCAGAGTCAAAATATATAAAAAGGGGCTTCATAATGTTGAAAGAAATTCTAACTTCTGACTATTTATTGGCGAAGATACATCCGTTTGAATTTGGAAACAGAAACTTAAAACGTCAATTTCTCGAAATGATTTCGAGACTACATATTTTCAGCTTTTGATGCAGAGTCAAAATATATAAAAAGGGCTTCATAATGTTGAAAGAAATTCTAACTTCTGACAATTATTGGCGAAGATACATCCGTTTGAATTTGGAAACAGAAACTTAAAACGTCAATTTCTCGAAATGACTTCGAGACTACATATTTTCAGCTTTTGATGCAGAATCAAAATATATAAGAAGGGCTTCATAATGTTGACAGAAATTCTAACTTCTGACAATTATTGGCGAAGATACATCCGTTTGAATTTGGAAACAGAAACTTAAAACGTCAATTTCTCGAAATGACTTCGAGACTACATATTTTCAGCTTTTGATGCAGAGTCAAAATATATAAAAAGGGCTTCATAATGTTGAAAGAAATTCTAACTTCTGACAATTATTGGCGAAGATACATCCGTTTGAATTTGGAAACAGAAACTTAAAACGTCAATTTCTCGAAATGACTTCGAGACTACATATTTTCAGCTTTTGATGCAGAATCAAAATATATAAAAAGGGGTTCATAATGTTGAAAGAAATTCTAACTTCTGACAATTATTGGCGAAGATACATCCGTTTGAATTTGGAAACCGAAACTTAAAACGTCAATTTCTCGAAATGACTTCGAGACTACATATTTTCAGCTTTTGATGCAGAGTCAAAATATATAAAAAGGGCTTCATAATGTTGAAAGAAATTCTAACTTCTGACAATTATTGGCGAAGATACATCCGTTTGAATTTGGAAACAGAAACTTAAAACGTCAATTTCTCGAAATGACTTCGAGACTACATATTTTCAGCTTTTTGATGCAGAGTCAAAATATATAAAAAGGGCTTCATAATGTTGAAAGAAATTCTAACTTCTGACAATTATTGGCGAAGATACATCCGTTTGAATTTGGAAACAGAAACTTAAAACGTCAATTTCTCGAAATGACTTCGAGACTACATATTTTCAGCTTTTGATGCAGAGTCAAAATATATAAAAAGGGCTTCATAATGTTGAAAGAAATTCTAACTTCTGACAATTATTGGCGAAGATACATCCGTTTGAATTTGGAAACAGAAACTTAAAACGTCAATTTCTCGAAATGACTTCGCGACTACATATTTTCAGCTTTTGATGCAGAGTCAAAATATATAAAAAGGGCTTCATAATGTTGAAAGAAATTCTAACTTCTGACAATTATTGGCGAAGATACATCCGTTTGAATTTGGAAACAGAAACTTAAAACGTCAATTTCTCGAAATGACTTCGAGACTACATATTTTCAGCTTTTGATGCAGAGTCAAAATATATAAAAAGGGCTTCATAATGTTGAAAGAAATTCTAACTTCTGACAATTATTGGCGAAGATACATCCGTTTGAATTTGGAAACAGAAACTTAAAACGTCAATTTCTCGAAATGACTTCGAGACTACATATTTTCAGCTTTTGATGCAGAATCAAAATATATAAAAAGGGCTTCATAATGTTGAAAGAAATTCTAACTTCTGACAATTATTGGCGAAGATACATCCGTTTGAATTTGGAAACAGAAACTTAAAACGTCAATTTCTCGAAATGACTTCGAGACTACATATTTTCAGCTTTTGATGCAGAGTCAAAATATATAAAAAGGGCTTCATAATGTTGAAAGAAATTCTAACTTCTGACAATTATTGGCGAAGATACATCCGTTTGAATTTGGAAACAGAAACTTAAAACGTCAATTTCTCGAAATGACTTCGAGACTACATATTTTCAGCTTTTGATGCAGAGTCAAAATATATAAAAAGGGCTTCATAATGTTGAAAGAAATTCTAACTTCTGACAATTATTGGCGAAGATACATCCGTTTGAATTTGGAAACCGAAACTTAAAACGTCAATTTCTCGAAATGACTTCGAGACTACATATTTTCAGCTTTTGATGCAGAGTCAAAATATATAAAAAGGGCTTCATAATGTTGAAAGAAATTCTAACTTCTGACAATTATTGGCGAAGATACATCCGTTTGAATTTGGAAACAGAAACTTAAAACGTCAATTTCTCGAAATGACTTCGAGACTACATATTTTCAGCTTTTGATGCAGAGTCAAAATATATAAAAAGGGCTTCATAATGTTGAAAGAAATTCTAACTTCTGACAATTATTGGCGAAGATACATCCGTTTGAATTTGGAAACCGAAACTTAAAACGTCAATTTCTCGAAATGACTTCGAGACTACATATTTTCAGCTTTTGATGCAGAGTCAAAATATATAAAAAGGGCTTCATAATGTTGAAAGAAATTCTAACTTCTGACAATTATTGGCGAAGATACATCCGTTTGAATTTGGAAACAGAAACTTAAAACGTCAATTTCTCGAAATGACTTCGAGACTACATATTTTCAGCTTTTGATGCAGAGTCAAAATATATAAAAAGGGCTTCATAATGTTGAAAGAAATTCTAACTTCTGACAATTATTGGCGAAGATACATCCGTTTGAATTTGGGAAAAGAAACTTAAAACGTCAATTTCTCGAAATGACTTCGAGACTACATATTTTCAGCTTTTGATGCAGAATCAAAATATATAAAAAGGGCTTCATAATGTTGAAAGAAATTCTAACTTCTGACAATTATTGGCGAAGATACATCCGTTTGAATTTGGAAACAGAAACTTAAAACGTCAATTTCTCGAAATGACTTCGAGACTACATATTTTCAGCTTTTGATGCAGAGTCAAAATATATAAAAAGGGCTTCATAATGTTGAAAGAAATTCTAACTTCTGACAATTATTGGCGAAGATACATCCGTTTGAATTTGGAAACCGAAACTTAAAACGTCAATTTCTCGAAATGACTTCGCGACTACATATTTTCAGCTTTTGATGCAGAGTCAAAATATATAAAAAGGGCTTCATAATGTTGAAAGAAATTCTAACTTCTGACAATTATTGGCGAAGATACATCCGTTTGAATTTGGAAACAGAAACTTAAAACGTCAATTTCTCGAAATGACTTCGAGACTACATATTTTCAGCTTTTGATGCAGAATCAAAATATATAAAAAGGGCTTCATAATGTTGAAAGAAATTCTAACTTCTGACAATTATTGGCGAAGATACATCCGTTTGAATTTGGAAACAGAAACTTAAAACGTCAATTTCTCGAAATGACTTCGAGACTACATATTTTCAGCTTTTGATGCAGAGTCAAAATATATAAAAAGGGCTTCATAATGTTGAAAGAAATTCTAACTTCTGACAATTATTGGCGAAGATACATCCGTTTGAATTTGGAAACAGAAACTTAAAACGTCAATTTCTCGAAATGACTTCGAGACTACATATTTTCAGCTTTTGATGCAGAATCAAAATATATAACAAGGGCTTCATAATGTTGAAAGAAATTCTAACTTCTGACAATTATTGGCGAAGATACATCCGTTTGAATTTGGAAACAGAAACTTAAAACGTCAATTTCTCGAAATGACTTCGAGACTACATATTTTCAGCTTTTGATGCAGAGTCAAAATATATAAAAGGGCTTCATAATGTTGAAAGAAATTCTAACTTCTGACAATTATTGGCGAAGATACATCCGTTTGAATTTGGAAACAGAAACTTAAAACGTCAATTTCTCGAAATGACTTCGAGACTACATATTTTCAGCTTTTGATGCAGAGTCAAAATATATAAAAGGGCTTCATAATGTTGAAAGAAATTCTAACTTCTGACAATTATTGGCGAAGATACATCCGTTTGAATTTGGAACCAGAAACTTAAAACGTCAATTTCTCGAAATGACTTCGAGACTACATATTTTCAGCTTTTGATGCAGAGTCAAAATATATAAAAAGGGCTTCATAATGTTGAAAGAAATTCTAACTTCTGACAATTATTGGCGAAGATACATCCGTTTGAATTTGGAAACAGAAACTTAAAACGTCAATTTCTCGAAATGACTTCGAGACTACATATTTTCAGCTTTTGATGCAGAGTCAAAATATATAAAAAGGGCTTCATAATGTTGAAAGAAATTCTAACTTCTGACAATTATTGGCGAAGATACATCCGTTTGAATTTGGAAACAGAAACTTAAAACGTCAATTTCTCGAAATGACTTCGAGACTACATATTTTCAGCTTTTGATGCAGAGTCAAAATATATAAAAAGGGCTTCATAATGTTGAAAGAAATTCTAACTTCTGACAATTATTGGCGAAGATACATCCGTTTGAATTTGGAAACAGAAACTTAAAACGTCAATTTCTCGAAATGACTTCGAGACTACATATTTTCAGCTTTTGATGCAGAGTCAAAATATATAAAAAGGGCTTCATAATGTTGAAAGAAATTCTAACTTCTGACAATTATTGGCGAAGATACATCCGTTTGAATTTGGAAACAGAAACTTAAAACGTCAATTTCTCGAAATGACTTCGAGACTACATATTTTCAGCTTTTGATGCAGAGTCAAAATATATAAAAAGGGCTTCATAATGTTGAAAGAAATTCTAACTTCTGACAATTATTGGCGAAGATACATCCGTTTGAATTTGGAAACAGAAACTTAAAACGTCAATTTCTCGAAATGACTTCGCGACTACATATTTTCAGCTTTTGATGCAGAGTCAAAATATATAAAAAGGGCTTCATAATTTTGAAAGAAATTCTAACTTCTGACAATTATTGGCGAAGATACATCCGTTTGAATTTGGGAAAAGAAACTTAAAACGTCAATTTCTCGAAATGACTTCGAGACTACATATTTTCAGCTTTTGGTGCAGAATCAAAATATATAAAAAGGGCTTCATAATGTTGAAAGAAATTCTAACTTCTGACAATTATTGGCGAAGATACATCCGTTTGAATTTGGAAACAGAAACTTAAAACGTCAATTTCTCGAAATGACTTCGAGACTACATATTTTCAGCTTTTGATGCAGAGTCAAAATATATAAAAAGGGCTTCATAATGTTGAAAGAAATTCTAACTTCTGACAATTATTGGCGAAGATACATCCGTTTGAATTTGGAAACAGAAACTTAAAACGTCAATTTCTCGAAATGACTTCGAGACTACATATTTTCAGCTTTTGATGCAGAATCAAAATATATAACAAGGGCTTCATAATGTTGAAAGAAATTCTAACTTCTGACAATTATTGGCGAAGATACATCCGTTTGAATTTGGAAACCGAAACTTAAACCGTCAATTTCTCGAAATGACTTCGCGACTACATATTTTCAGCTTTTGATGCAGAGTCAAAATATATAAAAAGGGCTTCATAATGTTGAAAGAAATTCTAACTTCTGACAATTATTGGCGAAGATACATCCGTTTGAATTTGGAAACAGAAACTTAAAACGTCAATTTCTCGAAATGACTTCGAGACTACATATTTTCAGCTTTTGATGCAGAATCAAAATATATAAAAAGGGCTTCATAATGTTGAAAGAAATTCTAACTTCTGACAATTATTGGCGAAGATACATCCGTTTGAATTTGGAAACAGAAACTTAAAACGTCAATTTCTCGAAATGACTTCGAGACTACATATTTTCAGCTTTTGATGCAGAGTCAAAATATATAAAAAGGGCTTCATAATGTTGAAAGAAATTCTAACTTCTGACAATTATTGGCGAAGATACATCCGTTTGAATTTGGAAACAGAAACTTAAAACGTCAATTTCTCGAAATGACTTCGAGACTACATATTTTCAGCTTTTGATGCAGAATCAAAATATATAAAAAGGGCTTCATAATGTTGAAAGAAATTCTAACTTCTGACAATTATTGGCGAAGATACATCCGTTTGAATTTGGAAACAGAAACTTAAAACGTCAATTTCTCGAAATGACTTCGAGACTACATATTTTCAGCTTTTGATGCAGAGTCAAAATATATAAAAAGGGCTTCATAATGTTGAAAGAAATTCTAACTTCTGACAATTATTGGCGAAGATACATCCGTTTGAATTTGGAAACAGAAACTTAAAACGTCAATTTCTCGAAATGACTTCGAGACTACATATTTTCAGCTTTTGATGCAGAGTCAAAATATATAAAAAGGGCTTCATAATGTTGAAAGAAATTCTAACTTCTGACAATTATTGGCGAAGATACATCCGTTTGAATTTGGAAACAGAAACTTAAAACGTCAATTTCTCGAAATGACTTCGAGACTACATATTTTCAGCTTTTGATGCAGAATCAAAATATATAAAAAGGGCTTCATAATGTTGAAAGAAATTCTAACTTCTGACAATTATTGGCGAAGATACATCCGTTTGAATTTGGAAACAGAAACTTAAAACGTCAATTTCTCGAAATGACTTCGAGACTACATATTTTCAGCTTTTGATGCAGAGTCAAAATATATAAAAAGGGCTTCATAATGTTGAAAGAAATTCTAACTTCTGACAATTATTGGCGAAGATACATCCGTTTGAATTTGGAAACAGAAACTTAAAACGTCAATTTCTCGAAATGACTTCGAGACTACATATTTTCAGCTTTTGATGCAGAGTCAAAATATATAAAAAGGGCTTCATAATGTTGAAAGAAATTCTAACTTCTGACAATTATTGGCGAAGATACATCCGTTTGAATTTGGAAACAGAAACTTAAAACGTCAATTTCTCGAAATGACTTCGAGACTACATATTTTCAGCTTTTGATGCAGAGTCAAAATATATAAAAAGGGCTTCATAATGTTGAAAGAAATTCTAACTTCTGACAATTATTGGCGAAGATACATCCGTTTGAATTTGGAAACAGAAACTTAAAACGTCAATTTCTCGAAATGACTTCGAGACTACATATTTTCAGCTTTTGATGCAGAGTCAAAATATATAAAAAGGGCTTCATAATGTTGAAAGAAATTCTAACTTCTGACAATTATTGGCGAAGATACATCCGTTTGAATTTGGAAACAGAAACTTAAAACGTCAATTTCTCGAAATGACTTCGAGACTACATATTTTCAGCTTTTGATGCAGAATCAAAATATATAACAAGGGCTTCATAATGTTGAAAGAAATTCTAACTTCTGACAATTATTGGCGAAGATACATCCGTTTGAATTTGGAAACAGAAACTTAAAACGTCAATTTCTCGAAATGACTTCGAGACTACATATTTTCAGCTTTTGATGCAGAGTCAAAATATATAAAAAGGGCTTCATAATGTTGAAAGAAATTCTAACTTCTGACAATTATTGGCGAAGATACATCCGTTTGAATTTGGAAACAGAAACTTAAAACGTCAATTTCTCGAAATGACTTCGAGACTACATATTTTCAGCTTTTGATGCAGAGTCAAAATATATAAAAAGGGCTTCATAATGTTGAAAGAAATTCTAACTTCTGACAATTATTGGCGAAGATACATCCGTTTGAATTTGGAAACAGAAACTTAAAACGTCAATTTCTCGAAATGACTTCGAGACTACATATTTTCAGCTTTTGATGCAGAATCAAAATATATAAAAAGGGCTTCATAATGTTGAAAGAAATTCTAACTTCTGACAATTATTGGCGAAGATACATCCGTTTGAATTTGGAAACAGAAACTTAAAACGTCAATTTCTCGAAATGACTTCGAGACTACATATTTTCAGCTTTTGATGCAGAGTCAAAATATATAAAAAGGGCTTCATAATGTTGAAAGAAATTCTAACTTCTGACAATTATTGGCGAAGATACATCCGTTTGAATTTGGAAACAGAAACTTAAAACGTCAATTTCTCGAAATGACTTCGAGACTACATATTTTCAGCTTTTGATGCAGAATCAAAATATATAAAAAGGGCTTCATAATGTTGAAAGAAATTCTAACTTCTGACAATTATTGGCGAAGATACATCCGTTTGAATTTGGAAACAGAAACTTAAAACGTCAATTTCTCGAAATGACTTCGAGACTACATATTTTCAGCTTTTGATGCAGAGTCAAAATATATAAAAAGGGCTTCATAATGTTGAAAGAAATTCTAACTTCTGACAATTATTGGCGAAGATACATCCGTTTGAATTTGGAAACAGAAACTTAAAACGTCAATTTCTCGAAATGACTTCGAGACTACATATTTTCAGCTTTTGATGCAGAATCAAAATATATAACAAGGGCTTCATAATGTTGAAAGAAATTCTAACTTCTGACAATTATTGGCGAAGATACATCCGTTTGAATTTGGAAACAGAAACTTAAAACGTCAATTTCTCGAAATGACTTCGAGACTACATATTTTCAGCTTTTGATGCAGAGTCAAAATATATAAAAAGGGCTTCATAATGTTGAAAGAAATTCTAACTTCTGACAATTATTGGCGAAGATACATCCGTTTGAATTTGGAAACAGAAACTTAAAACGTCAATTTCTCGAAATGACTTCGAGACTACATATTTTCAGCTTTTGATGCAGAATCAAAATATATAAAAAGGGCTTCATAATGTTGAAAGAAATTCTAACTTCTGACAATTATTGGCGAAGATACATCCGTTTGAATTTGGAAACAGAAACTTAAAACGTCAATTTCTCGAAATGACTTCGAGACTACATATTTTCAGCTTTTGATGCAGAGTCAAAATATATAAAAAGGGCTTCATAATGTTGAAAGAAATTCTAACTTCTGACAATTATTGGCGAAGATACATCCGTTTGAATTTGGAAACAGAAACTTAAAACGTCAATTTCTCGAAATGACTTCGAGACTACATATTTTCAGCTTTTGATGCAGAATCAAAATATATAAAAAGGGCTTCATAATGTTGAAAGAAATTCTAACTTCTGACAATTATTGGCGAAGATACATCCGTTTGAATTTGGAAACAGAAACTTAAAACGTCAATTTCTCGAAATGACTTCGAGACTACATATTTTCAGCTTTTGATGCAGAGTCAAAATATATAAAAGGGCTTCATAATGTTGAAAGAAATTCTAACTTCTGACAATTATTGGCGAAGATACATCCGTTTGAATTTGGAAACCGAAACTTAAAACGTCAATTTCTCGAAATGACTTCGCGACTACATATTTTCAGCTTTTGATGCAGAGTCAAAATATATAAAAAGGGCTTCATAATGTTGAAAGAAATTCTAACTTCTGACAATTATTGGCGAAGATACATCCGTTTGAATTTGGAAACAGAAACTTAAAACGTCAATTTCTCGAAATGACTTCGCGACTACATATTTTCAGCTTTTGATGCAGAGTCAAAATATATAAAAAGGGCTTCATAATGTTGAAAGAAATTCTAACTTCTGACAATTATTGGCGAAGATACATCCGTTTGAATTTGGAAACCGAAACTTAAAACGTCAATTTCTCGAAATGACTTCGAGACTACATATTTTCAGCTTTTGATGCAGAATCAAAATATATAAAAAGGGCTTCATAATGTTGAAAGAAATTCTAACTTCTGACAATTATTGGCGAAGATACATCCATTTGAATTTGGAAACAGAAACTTAAAACGTCGATTTCTCGAAATGACTTCGAGACTACATTTTTTCAGCTTTTGATGCACAATCAAAATATATAACAAGGGCTTCATAATGTTGAAAGAAATTCTAACTTCTGACAATTATTGGCGAAGATACATCCGTTTGAATTTGGAAACAGAAACTTAAAACGTCGATTTTCTCGAAATGCTTCGAGACTACATATTTTCAGCTTTTGATGCAAATTCAAATATATAAAAAAGGGCTTCATTATGCTGAAAGAAATTCTAACTTCTGCCAATTATTGGCGAAGATACATCCGTTTGAATTTGGAAACCGAAACTAAAACGTCAATTTCTCGAAATGACTTCGCGACTACATATTTTCAGCTTTTGATGCAGAGTCAAAATATATAAAAAGGGCTTCATAATGTTGAAAGAAATTCTAACTTCTGACAATTATTGGCGAAGATACATCCGTTTGAATTTGGAAACAGAAACTTAAAACGTCAATTTCTCGAAATGACTTCGAGACTACATATTTTCAGCTTTTGATGCAGAATCAAAATATATAAAAAGGGCTTCATAATGTTGAAAGAAATTCTAACTGCTGACAATTATTGGCGAAGATACATCCGTTTGAATTTGGAAACAGAAACTTAAAACGTCAATTTCTCGAAATGACTTCGAGACTACATATTTTCAGCTTTTGATGCAGAATCAAAATATATAAAAAGGGGCTTCATAATGTTGAAAGAAATTCTAACTTCTGACAATTATTGGCGAAGATACATCCGTTTGAATTTGGAAACAGAAACTTAAACCGCCAATATCTCGAAATGACTTCGAGACTACATATTTTCAGCTTTTGATGCAGAATCAAAATATATAAAAGGGCTTCATAATGTTGAAAGAAATTCTAACTTCTGACAATTATTGGCGAAGATACATCCGTTTGAATTTGGAAACAGAAACTTAAACCGTCAATTTCTCGAAATGACTTCGAGACTACATATTTTCAGCTTTTGATGCAGAGTCAAAATATATAAAAAGGGCTTCATAATGTTGAAAGAAATTCTAGCTTCAGACAATTATTGGCGAAGATACATCCGTTTGAATTTGGGAAAAAGAAACTTAAAACGTCAATTTCGCGAAATGACTTCGTGACTACATATTTTCAGCTTTTGATGCAGAGTCAAAATATATAAAAAGGGCTTCATAATGTTGAAAGAAATTCTAACTTCTGACAATTATTGGCGAAGATACATCCGTTTGAATTTGGGAAAAGAAACTTAAGCCGCCAATATCTCGAAATGACTTCGAGACTACATATTTTCAGCTTTTGGTGCAGAATCAAAATATATAAAAAGGGGTTCATAATGTTGAAAGAAATTCTAACTTCTGACAATTATTGGCGAAGATACATCCGTTTGAATTTGGAAACCGAAACTTAAAACGTCAATTTCTCGAAATGACTTCGAGACTACATATTTTCAGCTTTTGAAGCAGAATCAAAATATATAAAAAGGGCTTCATAATGTTGAAAGAAATTCTAACTTCTGACAATTATTGGCGAAGATACATCCGTTTGAATTTGGAAACAGAAACTTAAACCGTCAATTTCTCGAAATGACTTCGAGACTACATATTTTCAGCTTTTGATGCAGAGTCAAAATATATAAAAAGGGCTTCATAATGTTGAAAGAAATTCTAACTTCTGACAATTATTGGCGAAGATACATCCGTTTGAATTTGGGAAAAGAAACTTAAAACGTCAATTTCTCGAAATGACTTCGAGACTACATATTTTCAGCTTTTGATGCAGAATCAAAATATATAAAAAGGGCTTCATAATGTTGAAAGAAATTCTAACTTCTGACAATTATTGGCGAAGATACATCCGTTTGAATTTGGAAACAGAAACTTAAAACGTCAATTTCTCGAAATGACTTCGAGACTACATATTTTCAGCTTTTGATGCAGAATCAAAATATATAACAAGGGCTTCATAATGTTGAAAGAAATTCTAACTTCTGACAATTATTGGCGAAGATACATCCGTTTGAATTTGGAAACCGAAACTTAAAACGTCAATTTCTCGAAATGACTTCGCGACTACATATTTTCAGCTTTTGATGCAGATTCAAAATATATAAAAAGGGCTTCATAATTTTGAAAGAAATTCTAACTTCTGACAATTATTGACGAAGATACATCCGTTTGAATTTGGGAAAAGAAACTTAAACCGCCAATATCTCGAAATGACTTCGAGACTACATATTTTCAGCTTTTGGTGCAGAATCAAAATATATAAAAAGGGGTTCATAATGTTGAAAGAAATTCTAACTTCTGACAATTATTGGCGAAGATACATCCGTTTGAATTTGGAAACCGAAACTTAAAACGTCAATTTCTCGAAATGACTTCGAGACTACATATTTTCAGCTTTTGAAGCAGAGTCAAAATATATAAAAAGGGCTTCATAATGTTGAAAGAAATTCTAACTTCTGACAATTATTGGCGAAGATACACCCGTTTGAATTTGGAAACAGAAACTTAAAACGTCAATTTCTCGAAATGACTTCGAGACTACATATTTTCAGCTTTTAATGCAGAGTCAAAATATATAAAAAGGGCTTCATAATGTTGAAAGAATTCTGACTTCTGACAATTATTGGCGAAGATACATCCGGTTGAATTTGGGAAAAGAAACTTAAACCGCCAATATCTCGAAATGACTGATAATATTTTTCAGCTTTTGGTGCAGAATCAAAATATATAAAGGGTTCATAATGTTGAAATAAATTCTAACTTCTGACGAATTATTGGCGAGAATATCCGTTTGAATTTGGAAACCGGAAACTTAAAACGTCAATTTCTCGAAATGACTTCGCGACTACATATTTTCAGCTTTTGGTGCAGAGTCAAAATATATAAAAAGGGGTTCATAATGTTGAAAGAAATTCTAACTTCTGACAATTATTGGCGAAGATATATCCGTTTCGAGTTCTGGAACCAGAAACTTAAAACGTCAATTTCTCGAAATGACTTCGAGACTACATATTTTCAGCTTTTGATGCAGAATCAAAATATATAAAAAAGGGCTTCATAATGTTGCAAGAAATTCAAACTTCTGACAATTATTGGCGAACATACATCCGTTTGAATTTGGAAACAGAAACTTAAAACGTCAATTTCTCGAAATGACTTCGAGACTACATATTTTTCAGCTTTTGATGCAGGGTCAAAATATATAAAAAGGGCTTCATAATGTTGAAAGAAATTCACAACTTCTGACAATTATTGGCGAAGATACATCCGTTTGAATTTGGAAACAGAAACTTAAAACGTCAATTTCTCAAGGAAGCTGACTTCGAGACTACATATTTTCAGCTTTTGATGCAGAGTCAAAATATAAAAAAAGGGCTTCATAATGTTGAAAGAAATTCTAACTGCTGACAATTATTGGCGAAGATACATCAGGTTGAATTTGGAAACGGAAACTTAAAACGTCAATTTCTCGAAATGACTTCGAGACCATATTTTCAGCTTTTGATGCAGAGTCAAAATATATAAAAAAGGGCTTCATAATGTTGAAAGAAATTCTAACTGCTGACAATTATTGGCGAAGATACATCCGGTTGAATTTGGAAACAGAAACTTAAAACGTCAATTTCTCGAAATGACTTCGTGACTACATATTTTCAGCTTTTAATGCA
>NW_025062790.1:0-7409 GCF_018153295.1 Drosophila grimshawi | reverse complement strand
ACGTTTTAAGTTTCTGTTTTTAAATTCAAAACGGATGTATCTTCGCCCTTTTTTGTGAGTATGAAGTTAGAATTTCTTTCAACATTATGAAGCCCTTTTGCGCTGTTTTGGTTTTCACACATCAAATGCTGAAAATATGTACTGGTCTCAGAGGTTATGTTTCAGAGAGAATTGACATTTTAAGTTTCTGTTTTTCCAAGTTCAAATGGATTCATCTTCATAAATAATTGTCAGGATTAAAATTTCTTTCAACATTATGAAGCCCTTTTTATATATTTTGACTCCTGCTTCAAAAGCCGAAAATATGTAGTCTCAAAGTCATTTCGAGAAATTGAACGAATTCTCTGTTTCCAAATTCAAACGAATGTATCTTCGTCAATAATTGTCAGATGTCAGAATTTCTTTTCAACATTATGAAGCCCTTTTTATATATTGTGACTCACCGTATAAAGCTTTAAATGTCACTAGTCTCCGAAGTCATTTCGAAAATTTGACGTTTTAAGTTTCGGTTTCGAAATTCAAACGGATGTATCTTCGCCAATAATTGTCAGAAGTTAGAATTTCTTTCAACATTATGAAGCCCTTTTTATATATTTGAATTCTGCATCAAAAGCTGAAAATATGTTTTCTCGAAGTCATTTCGAGAAATTGACGTTTTAAGTTTCTGTTTCCAAATTCAAACGGATGTATCTTCGCCAATAATTGTCAGAAGGTCAAAGTTTCTTTTTCAACATTATGAAGCCCTTTTTATATATTTTGACTCTGCATCAAAAACAGCTCCCCTTCTGCTAGTCGCCATTTCCATTTCGAGAAATTGACGTTTTAAGTTTCTGTTTCCAAATTCAAACGGATGTATCTTCGCCAATAATTGTCAGAAGTTTGAATTTCTTTCAACGTTTTGAAGCCCTTTTTATATATTTTGATTCTGCATAAAAACTGAAAATTTGTATTCTCAAAGTCAAACAGAAATTGACGTTTTAAGTTTCTGTTTCCAAATTCAAATGGATGTTTCTTCGCCAATAATTGTCAGAAGTTAGAATTTCTTTCAACATGTTTTTGAAACCCTTTTTATATATTTTGACTCTTTAACAAAAGCTGAAAATATGTAGTCGCGAATCATTTACGAAAATTGACGTTTTTAAGTTTCTGTTTCCAAATTCAAACGGATGTATCTTCGCCAATAATTGTGAGGAATTTGAATTTCTTTCAACATTATGAAGCCCTTTTTATATATTTTGATTCTGCATCAAAAGCTGAAATATGTAGTCTCGAAGTCATTTCGAGGAGTGGTACATTTTGAAGTTTCTGTTTCCAAATTCAAATGGATGTATCTTCGCCAATAATTGTCAGAAGTTAGAATTTCTTTCAACAAACCGATCCCTTTTAATATATTTTGACTCTTGCATCAAAAGCTGAAAATATGTAGTCTTTTAGTCATTTCGAGAAATTGACGTTTTGGAATTTCTCTTCCCAAATTCAAACGGATGTATCTTCGCCAATAATTGTCAGAAGTTAGAATTTCTTTCAACATTATGAAGCACTTTTCTGTTTGACTCTGCATAAAAGCTGAAAATATGGAGTCATGAGGTATTTCAGTGTTTAAAGTTTCGGTTTCCATTCAAACGGATGTATCTTCTTTCTGTGTTGCTCAGAAGTTGAGGCTACTAGCTAACTATGTTTAACTTTTTATATATTTTGATTCTGCATCAAAGCTGAAAATATGTAGTCTCGGGGAGAAGTCATTTCGAGAGGCAAAAAATTTTTTAAGTTTCTGTTTTTTAAATTCAAACGGATGTATCTTCGCCAATAATTGTCAGAAGTTAGGAATTTCTTTTAACATTATGTAGCCCTTTTTATATATTTTGACTCTGCATCAAAAGCTGAAAATATGTAGTCTCGAAGTCATTTCGAGAAACCGACGTTTTCAAGTTTCTGTTTCCACTTTCAAACGGATGTATCTTCGTCAATAAACATTAGGAAGTGAGAAACATATAACATTATGAAGCCCTTTTTATATATTTTTGACTCTGCATCAAAAGCTGAAAATATACAGTCTAAAAGTCATTTCAAGGAATTTGACGTTTTAAGTTTCTGTTTCCAAATTCAAATGGATTTACTCTTCGCCAATAATTTTAACGAAGTTAGAATTTCTTTCAACATTATGAACCCCTTTTTATATATTTTGGACTACGCATCAAAAGCTGAAAATCTGGAATTTTGAAGTCATTTCGAGATATTGGCAGTTGACGTTTTTGCTCCAAAATTCAAACGAATGTATCTTCGCCAATAATTGTCAGAGGTTTGAATTTCACCTAACAATATAAACCCTTTTTATATATTTTTGAACCACCATCCAAAAACTGAAAATATGTAGTTTGCGAAGTCATTTCGAGAAATTGACGTTTTAAGATTTACTGTTTTTAAATTCAAACGGATGTATCTTCGCCAATAATTATCAGAGATTTGAATTCCCTTTAACATTGCTGTAGCCCTTTTATAGTAAAATGGCTCTTAAGCAAAAACTGAAAATATGTAGTCTCGAAGTCATTTCTAAGAATTGACGTTTTAAGTTTCTGTTTTTTAATTCAAACGGATGTTTCTTCGCTAATAATTGTCCAGAAGTTAGAATTTCTTTCAACATTATGAAGCCCTTTTCATACATTTTGGCTCTGCATCAAAAGCTGAAAATATGTAGTCTCGGAGTCGTTTCGAGAAATTGTCGTTTTAAGGTTCTGTTTCCAAATTCAAACGGATGTATCTTCGCCAATAATTGTCAGAAGTTAGAACTTTGCCTCCCAAGCATTATGAAGCCCTTTTTATATATTTTGACTCTGCATCAAAAGCTGAAAATATGTAGTCTCGAAGTCATTTCGAGAAATTGACGTTTTTAAGTTTTCTGTTTTTCCAAATTCAAACGGATGTATCTTCGCCAATAATGGTCAGAAGTTAGAAGTTTCTTTCAACATTATGAAGCCCTTTCTATATATTTTGACTCTGCATCAAAAGCTGAAAATATGTAGTCTCGAAGTCATTTTCGAAAAATTGACATTTTAAGTTTCTGTTTCCAAATTCAAACGGATGTATCTTCGCCAATAATTGTAAGAAGTCAGAATTTCTTTCAACATTATGAAAGCCCTTTTTATATATTTTGAATCCGCACCAAAAGCTGAAAATATGTAGTCTCAGGGGTCATTTCGAGAAATTGGCGGTTCAAGTCTCTGTTCCCAAATTCAAACGGATGTATCTTCGCCAATAATTGTCAGAAGTTAGAATTTCTTTCAACATTATAAAGCGCCTTTTTACCACCTATTTTGACTGTGCATCCAAAAAAGCTGAAAATATGTAGTCTCGAAGTCGTTTCGAGGAATTGACGTTTTAAGTTTCGGTTTCCAAATTCAAATAGATGCCTTCTCTTCGCCAATAATTGTCAGAAGTTAGAATTTCTTTCAACATTATGAAGCCCTTTTTATATATTTTGATTCTGCATCAAAAGCTGAAAATATGTAGTCTCGAAGTCATTTCGAGAAATTGACGTTTGTAAGTTTCTGTTTCCAAATTCAAACAGATGTATCTTCGCCAATAATTGTCAGAAGTCCGAATTTCCATCAACATTATGAAACCCTTTTTATATATTTTGACTCTGCATCAAAAGCTGAAAATATGTAGTCTCGAGGTCATTTCGAGAAATTGACGTTTTGAGTTTCTGTTTCCAAATTCAAACGGATGTATCTTCATCAATAATTATCAGAGGTAAGAATTTCTTTCAACATTATGAAGCCCTTTTTGTATATTTCGAAATTCCACCATCAAAAGCTGAAAATATGTAGTCTCGAAGTCATTTCGAGAAATTGACGTTTTAAGTTTCTGTTTCCAAATTCAAACGGATGTATCATCGCCTTAATAAGTGTCAGAAGTTAGAATTTCTTTCGACATTGTGTGGCCCTTTTTACATATTTTGACTCTGCATCAAAAGCTGAAAATATGTAGTCGCGAAGTCGTTTCGAGAAAGTGACGATTTAAAGTTCCTGTTTCCAAATTCAAACGGATGTATCTTCGCCAATAATTGGCAGAAGTTAGGGTTGCTTTCAACATTATGAAGCCCTTTTTATATATTTTGACTCTGCATCAAAAGCTGAAAATATGTACGTCGCGAAGTCATTTCGAGAGAAGTGACGTTTTAAGTTTCGGTTTCCAAACTAAAACGGATGTATCTTCGCCAATAATTGTCAGAAATTAGGATTTCTTTCAACATTATGAAGCCCTTTTTATATATTTTGATTCTGCATCAAAAGCTGAAAATGCCAGGTAGTCTCGAAGTCGACTTCGAGAAATTGACGTTTTAAGTTCCTGTTTCCAAATTCAAACGGATGTATCTTCGCCAATGGTGGTCAGAGAGTTGAAAATTTCTTTCAACATTATGAAGCCCTTTTTATATATTACGGCTCCAAAAATGCATCAAAAGCTGAAAATATGTAGTCTCGAAGTCATTTCGAGAAATTGACGTTTTAAGTTTCTGTTTCCAAATTCAAACGGATGCTATTCTTCGGTAATAATTGTCAGAAGTTAGAATTTCTTTCAACATTATGAAGCCCTTTTTATATGTTTTGACCCTGCATCAAAAGCTGAAAATATGTAGTCTCGAGAAGTCATTTCGAGAAATCTGACGTCTTAAGTTTCTGTTTCCAAGGTCAAACGGATGTATCTTCGCCAATAATTGTCAGAAGTTAGAATTTCTTTCAACATTATGAAGCCCTTTTTATATATTTTGACTCTGCATCAAAAGCTGAAAATATGTAGTCTCAGAAGTCATTTCGAGAAATTGACGTTTTAAGTTTCTGTTTCCAAATTCAAACGGATGTATCTTCGCCAATAATTGTCAGAAGTTAGAATTTCTTTCAACATTATGAAGCCCTTTTTATATATTTTGACTCTGCATCCAAAAAGCTGAAAATATGTAGTCTCGAAGTCATTTCGAGAAATTGACGTTTTAAGTTTCTGTTTTCCAAATTCAAACGGATGTATCTTCGTCAATAATTGTCAGAAGTTAGAATTTCTTTCAACATTATGAAGCCCTTTTTATATATTTTGATTCTGCATCAAAAGCTGAAAATATGTAGTCTCGAAGTCATTTCGAGAAATTGACGTTTTAAGTTTCTGTTTCCAAATTCAAACGGATGTATCTTCGCCAATAATTGTCAGAAGTTAGAATTTCTTTCAACATTATGAAGCCCTTTTTATATATTTTGACTCTGCATCAAAAAGCTGAAAATATGTAGTCTCGAAGTCATTTCGAGAAATTGACGTTTTAAGTTTCTGTTTCCAAATTCAAACGGATGTATCTTCGCCAATAATTGTCAGAAGTTAGAATTTCTTTCAACATTATGAAGCCCTTTTTTATATATTTTGATTCTGCATCAAAAGCTGAAAATATGTAGTCTCGAAGTCATTTCGAGAAATTGACGTTTTAAGGTTTCGGTTTCCAAATTCAAACGGATGTATCTTCGCCAATAATTGTCAGAAGTTAGAATTTCTTTCAACATTATGAAGCCCTTTTTATATATTTTGATTCTGCATCAAAAGCTGAAAATATGTAGTCTCGAAGTCATTTCGAGAAATTGACGTTTTAAGTTTCTGTTTCCAAATTCAAACGGATGTATCTTCGCCAATAATTGTCAGAAGTTAGAATTTCTTTCAACATTATGAAGCCCTTTTTATATATTTTGACTCTGCATCAAAAGCTGAAAATATGTAGTCGCGAAGTCATTTCGAGAAATTGACGTTTTAAGTTTCGGTTTCCAAATTCAAACGGATGTATCTTCGCCAATAATTGTCAGAAGTTAGAATTTCTTTCAACATTATGAAGCCCTTTTTATATATTTTGACTCTGCATCAAAAGCTGAAAATATGTAGTCTCGAAGTCATTTCGAGAAATTGACGTTTTAAGTTTCTGTTTCCAAATTCAAACGGATGTATCTTCGCCAATAATTGTCAGAAGTTAGAATTTCTTTCAACATTATGAAGCCCTTTTTATATATTTTGACTCTGCATCAAAAGCTGAAAATATGTAGTCTCGAAGTCATTTTCGAGAAATTGACGTTTTAAGTTTCTGTTTCCAAATTCAAACGGATGTATCTTCGCCAATAATTGTCAGAAGTCAGAATTTCTTTCAACATTATGAAGCCCTTTTTATATATTTTGACTCTGCATCAAAAGCTGAAAATATGTAGTCTCGAAGTCATTTCGAGAAATTGACGTTTTAAGTTTCTGTTTCCAAATTCAAACGGATGTATCTTCGCCAATAATTGTCAGAAGTTAGAATTTCTTTCAACATTATGAAGCCCTTTTTTATATATTTTGACTCTGCATCAAAAGCTGAAAATATGTAGTCTCGAAGTCATTTCGAGAAAATTGACGTTTAAAAAACTTGTCAGAAGTTAGAATTTCTTTCAACATTATGAAGCCCTTCTTATATATTTTGATTCTGCATCAAAAGCTGAAAATATGTAGCCTCGAAGTCATTTCGAGAAATTGACGTTTTAAGTTTCTGTTTCCAAATTCAAACGGATGTATCTTCGCCAATAATTGTCAGAAGTTGGAATTTCTTTCAACATTATGAAGCCCTTTTTATATATTTTGACTCTGCATCAAAAGCTGAAAATATGTAGTCTCAAAGCCATTTCGAGAAATTGACGTTTTAAGTTTCTGTTTCCAAATTCAAACGGATGTATCTTCGCCAATAAGTGTCAGCAGTCCTGAATTTCTTTCAGCGCTCCGAAGCCTTTTTTAAATATTTTGACTCAGAATGAGAAGCTGAAAATATGCTGGTCTCGAAGTCATTTCGAGAAATCGACGTTTTAAGTTTCTGTTTCCAAATTCAAACGGATGTATCTTCGGCAATGATTGTCAGAGTTAGAGATTTCTTTCAACATTATGAAGCCCTTTTTATACTGTTTTGACTCTGCATCACAAAGCTGAAAAATATGTAGTTATGGAAGTCATTTCGAGAAATCGACGTTGTAAGTTGCTGTTTCCAAATTCAAACAGATGTCATCTTAGCCAATAATTGTCAGGAGTTAGAATTTCTTTCAACATTCATGAAACCCTTTTCATATATGTTGAGTTCTGCATCAAAAGCTGAAAATGTATAGTCTCGACCAGTCATTTCGGAATTGACGTTTTAAGTTTTCTGTTTCCAAATTCAAACGGATGCATCTTCAGTAATCAATTATCAGAGTTAAATTTCATTTCAAAATGATGAGACCCTTTTTGTATATTTTGACTTTGTCAAAAAGCTGAAAATATGTAGTCTCGAAGTGATTTCGAGAAATTGACGTTTTAAGTTTCTGTTTAAAATTCAAACGGATCCATCTTCTTAATAATTGTCAGCAGTCTCAATTTCTTTCCAACAT
>NW_025062789.1:0-50206 GCF_018153295.1 Drosophila grimshawi | reverse complement strand
TCGCGACTACATATTTTCAGCTTTTGATGCAGAATCAAAATATATAAAAAGGGCTTCATAATGTTGAAAGAAATTCTAACTTCTGACAATTATTGGCGAAGATACATCCGTTTGAATTTGGAAACAGAAACTTAAAACGTCAATTTCGCGAAATGACTTCTAGACTACATATTTTCAGCTTTTGTTGCAAAATCAAAATATATAAAAAGGGCTTCATAATGTTGAAAGAAATTCTAACTTCTGACAATTATTGGCGAAGATACATCCGTTTGAATTTGGAAACAGAAACTTAAAACGTCAATTTCTCGAAATGACTTCAAGACTACATATTTTCAGCTTTTGATGCAGAATAAAAATATATAAAAAGGGCTTCATAATGTTGAAAGAAATTCTGACTTCTGACAATTATTGGCGAAGATACATACGTTTGAATTTGGAAACCGAAACTTAAAACGTCAATTTCTCGAAATGACTTCGCGACTACATATTTTCAGCTTTTGATGCAGAGTCAAAATATATAAAAAGGGCTTCATAATGTTGAAAGAAATTTTGACTTCTGACAATTATTGGCGAAGATACATCCGTTTGAATTTGGGAAAAGAAACTTAAACCGCCAATATCTCGAAATGACTTCGAGACTACATATTTTCAGCTTTTGATGCAGAATCAAAATATATAAAAAGGGCTTCATAATGTTGAAAGAAATTCTAACTTCTGACAATTATTGGCGAAGATACATCCGTTTGAATTTGGAAACCGAAACTTAATACGTCAATTTTTTCGAAATGACTTCGCGACTACATATTTTCAGCTTTTGATGCAGAATCAAAATATATAAAAAGGGCTTCATAATGTTGAAAGAAATTCTAACTTCTGACAATTATTGGCGAAGATACATCCGTTTGAATTTGGAAACAGAAACTTAAAACGTCAATTTCTCGAAATGACTTCGAGACTACATATTTTCAGCCTTTGATGCATAGTCAAAATATATAAAAAGGGCTTCATAATGTTGAAAGAAATTCTAACTTCTGACAATTATTGGCGAAGATACATCCGTTTGAATTTGGAAACAGAAACTTAAAACGTCAATTTCGCGAAATGACTTCGAGACTACATATTTTCAGCTTTTGATGCAGAATCAAAATATATAAAAAGGGCTTCATAATGTTGAAAGAAATTCTAACTTCTGACAATTATTGGCGAAGATACATCCATTTGAATTTGGAAACAGAAACTTAAAACGTCAATTTCTCGAAATGACTTCGAGACTACATATTTTCAGCTTTTGATGCAGAGTCAAAATATATAAAAAGTGCTTCATAATGTTGAAAGAAATTCTAACTTCTGACAAATATTGGCGAAGATACATCCGTTTGAATTTGGAAACAGAAACTTAAAACGTCAATTTCTCGAATTGACTTCGAGACTACATATTTTCAGCTTTTGATGCATAGTCAAAATATATAAAAAGGGCTTCATAATGTTGAAAGAAATTCTAACTTCTGAAAATTATTGGCGAAGATACATCCGTTTGAATTTGGAAACAGAAACTTAAAACGTCAATTTCTCGAAATGACTTCGAGACTACATATTTTCAGCTTTTGATGCAGGGTCAAAATATATAAAAAGTGCTTCATAATGTTGAAAGAAATTCTAACTTCTGACAAATATTGGCGAAGATACATCCGTTTGAATTTGGAAACAGAAACTTAAAACGTCAATTTCTCGAAATGACTTCGAGACTACATATTTTCAGCTTTTGATGCAGAATCAAAATATATAAAAAGGGCTTCATAATGTTGAAAGAAATTCTAACTTCTGACAATTATTGGCGAAGATACATCCGTTTGAATTTGGAAACAGAAACTTAAAACGTCAATTTCTCGAAATGACTTCAAGACTACATATTTTCTGCTTTTGATGCAGAATCAAAATATATAAAAAGGGCTTCATAATGTTGAAAGAAATTCTGACTTCTGACAATTATTGGCGAAGATACATCCGTTTGAATTTGGAAACCGAAACTTAATACGTCAATTTTTTTGAAATGACTTCGCGACTACATATTTTCAGCTTTTGATGCAGAATCAAAATATATAAAAAGGGCTTCATAATGTTGAAAGAAATTCTAACTTCTGACAATTATTGGCGAAGATACATCCGTTTGAATTTGGAAACAGAAACTTAAAACGTCAATTTCTCGAAATGACTTCGAGACTACATATTTTCAGCTTTTGATGCAGAATCAAAATATATAAAAAGGGCTTCATAATGTTGAAAGAAATTCTAACTTCTGACAATTATTGGCGAAGATACATCCGTTTGAATTTGGAAACAGAAACTTAAAACGTCAATTTCTCGAAATGACTTCGAGACTACATATTTTCAGCTTTTGATGCAGAATCAAAATATATAAAAAGGGCTTCATAATGTCGAAAGAAATTCTAACTTCTGACAATTATTGATGAAGATACATCCGTTTGAATTTGGAAACAGAAACTTATAACGTCAATTTCGCGAAATGACTTCTAGACTACATATTTTCAGCTTTTGATGCAGAATCAAAATATATAAAAAGGGCTTCATAATGTTGAAAGAAATTCTAACTTCTGACAATTATTGGCGAAGATACATCCATTTGAATTTGGAAACAGAAACTTAAAACGTCAATTTCTCGAAATGACTTCGAGACTACATATTTTCAGCTTTTGATGCAGAGTCAAAATATATAAAAAGTGCTTCATAATGTTGAAAGAAATTCTAACTTCTGACAATTATTGGCGAAGATACATCCGTTTGAATTTGGGAAAGAAACTTAAGCCGTCATATCTCGAAATGACTTCGAGACTACATATTTTCAGCTTTTGATGCAGAGTCAAAATATATAAAAAGGGCTTCATAATGTTGAAAGAAATTCTAACTTCTGACAATTATTGGCGAAGATACATCCGTTTGAATTTGGAAACAGAAACTTAAAACGTCAGTTTCTTGGATTGACTTCGAGACTACATATTTTCAGCTTTTGATGCATAGTCAAAATATATAAAAAGGGCTTCATAATGTTGAAAGAAATTCTAACTTCTGACAATTATTGGCGAAGATACATCCGTTTGAATTTGGAAACAGAAACTTAAAACGTCAATTTCGCGAAATGACTTCTAGACTACATATTTTCAGGTTTTGATGCAGAATCAAAATATATAAAAAGGGCTTCATAATGTTGAAAGAAATTCTAACTTCTGACAATTATTGGCGAAGATACATCCATTTGAATTTGGAAACAGAAACTTAAAACGTCAATTTCTCGAAATGACTTCAAGTCTACATATTTTCAGCTTTTGATGCAGAATAAAAATATATAAAAAGGGCTTCATAATGTTGAAAGAAATTCTGACTTCTGACAATTATTGGCGAAGATACATCCGTTTGAATTTGGGAAAAGAAACTTAAACCGCCAATATCTCGAAATGACTTCGAGACTACATATTTTCAGCTTTTGATGCAGAATCAAAATATATAAAAAGGGCTTCATAATGTTGAAAGAAATTCTAACTTCTGACAATTATTGGCGAAGATACATCCGTTTGAATTTGGAAACCGAAACTTAATACGTCAATTTTTTCGAAATGACTTCGCGACTACATATTTTCAGCTTTTGATGCAGAATCAAAATATATAAAAAGGGCTTCATAATGTTGAAAGAAATTCTAACTTCTGACAATTATTGGCGAAGATACATCCGTTTGAATTTGGAAACAGAAACTTAAAACGTCAATTTCTCGAAATGACTTCGAGACTACATATTTTCAGCTTTTGATGCATAGTCAAAATATATAAAAAGGGCTTCATAATGTTGAAAGAAATTCTAACTTCTGACAATTATTGGCGAAGATACATCCGTTTGAATTTGGAAACAGAAACTTAAAACGTCAATTTCGCGAAATGACTTCGAGACTACATATTTTCAGCTTTTGATGCAGAGTCAAAATATATAAAAAGGGCTTCATAATGTTGAAAGAAATTCTAACTTCTGACAATTATTGGCGAAGATACATCCGTTTGAATTTGGAAACAGAAACTTAAAACGTCAATTTCTCGAATTGACTTCGAGACTACATATTTTCAGCTTTTGATGCAGGGTCAAAATATATAAAAAGGGCTTCATAATGTTGAAAGAAATTCTAACTTCTGACAATTATTGGCGAAGATACATCCGTTTGAATTTGGAAACCGAAACTTAATACGTCAATTTTTTCGAAATGACTTCGCGACTACATATTTTCAGCTTTTGATGCAGAATCAAAATATATAAAAAGGGCTTCATAATGTTGAAAGAAATTCTAACTTCTGACAATTATTGGCGAAGATACATCCGTTTGAATTTGGAAACCGAAACTTAATACGTCAATTTCTTCGAAATGACTTCGCGACTACATATTTTCAGCTTTTGATGCAGAGTCAAAATATATAAAAAGGGCTTCATAATGTTGAAAGAAATTTTGACTTCTGACATTTATTGGCGAAGATACATCCGTTTGAATTTGGAAACAGAAACTTAAAACGTCAATTTCGCGAAATGACTTCGAGACTACATATTTTCAGCTTTTGATGCAGAATCAAAATATATAAAAAGGGCTTCATAATGTTGAAAGAAACTCTCACTTCTGACAATTATTGGCGAAGATACATCCATTTGAATTTGGAAACAGAAACTTACAACGTCAATTTTTCGAAATGACTTCTAGACTACATATTTTCAGCTTTTGATGCAGAATCAAAATATATAAAAAGGGCTTCATAATGTTACGAGATATTCTAACGTCTGACAATTATTGCCGAAGAAACATCCATTAGAATTTGGGAGACAGTAACTTATAACGTCAATTTCTCGACTGACTTCGAGACTACATATTTTCAGCTTTTGATGCAGAGTCAAAATATATAAAAAGGGCTTCATAATGTTGAAAGAAATTTTGACTTCTGACAATTATTGGCGAAGATACATCCGTTTGAATTTGGGAAAAGAAACTTAAAACGTCAATTTCTCGAAATGACTTCGCGACTACATATTTTCAGCTTTTGATGCAGAGTCAAAATATATAAAAAGGGCTTCATAATGTTGAAAGAAATTCTAACTTCTGACAATTATTGGCGAAGATACATCCGTTTGAATTTGGAAACCGAAACTTAATACGTCAATTTTTTCGAAATGACTTCGCGACTACATATTTTCAGCTTTTGATGCAGAATCAAAATATATAAAAAGGGCTTCATAATGTTGAAAGAAATTCTAACTTCTGACAATTATTGGCGAAGATACATCCGTTTGAATTTGGAAACAGAAACTTAAAACGTCAATTTCTCGAAATGACTTCGAGACTACATATTTTCAGCCTTTGATGCATAGTCAAAATATATAAAAAGGGCTTCATAATGTTGAAAGAAATTCTAACTTCTGACAATTATTGGCGAAGATACATCCGTTTGAATTTGGAAACAGAAACTTAAAACGTCAATTTCGCGAAATGACTTCGAGACTACATATTTTCAGCTTTTGATGCAGAGTCAAAATATATAAAAAGTGCTTCATAATGTTGAAAGAAATTCTAACTTCTGACAAATATTGGCGAAGATACATCCGTTTGAATTTGGAAACAGAAACTTAAAACGTCAATTTCTCGAATTGACTTCGAGACTACATATTTTCAGCTTTTGATGCAGGGTCAAAATATATAAAAAGGGCTTCATATTGTTGAAAGAAATTCTAACTTCTGACAATTATTGGCGAAGATACATCCGTTTGAATTTGGAAACAGAAACTTAAAACGTCAATTTCTCGAAATGACTTCGAGACTACATATTTTCAGCTTTTGATGCAGGGTCAAAATATATAAAAAGGGCTTCATAATGTTGAAAGAAATTCTAACTTCTGACAATTATTGGCGAAGATACATCCGTTTGAATTTGGAAACAGAAACTTAAAACGTCAATTTCTCGAAATGACTTCGAGACTACATATTTTCAGCTTTTGATGCAGAATCAAAATATATAAAAAGGGCTTCATAATGTTGAAAGAAATTCTAACTTCTGACAATTATTGGCGAAGATACATCCGTTTGAATTTGGAAACCGAAACTTAATACGTCAATTTTTTCGAAATGACTTCGCGACTACATATTTTCAGCTTTTGATGCAGAATCAAAATATATAAAAAGGGCTTCATAATGTTGAAAGAAATTCTAACTTCTGACAATTATTGGCGAAGATACATCCGTTTGAATTTGGAAACAGAAACTTAAAACGTCAATTTCTCGAAATGACTTCGAGACTACATATTTTCAGCTTTTGATGCAGAATCAAAATATATAAAAAGGGCTTCATAATGTTGAAAGAAATTCTAACTTCTGACAATTATTGGCGAAGATACATCCGTTTGAATTTGGAAACCGAAACTTAAAACGTCGATTTCTCGAAATGACTTCAAGACTACATATTTTCAGCTTTTGATGCAGAGTCAAAATATATAAAAAGGGCTTCGTAATGTTGAAAGAAATTCTAACTTCTGACAATTATTGACGAAGATACATCCGTTTGAATTTGGAAACAGAAACTTAAAACGTCAATTTCGCGAAATGACTTCTAGACTACATATTTTCAGCTTTTGATGCAGAATCAAAATATATAAAAAGGGCTTCATAATGTTGAAAGAAATTCTAACTTCTGACAATTATTGGCGAAGATACATCCATTTGAATTTGGAAACAGAAACTTAAAACGTCAATTTCTCGAAATGACTTCGAGACTACATATTTTCAGCTTTTGATGCAGAGTCAAAATATATAAAAAGTGCTTCATAATATTGAAAGAAATTCTAACTTCTGACAATTATTGGCGAAGATACATCCGTTTGAATTTGGAAACAGAAACTTAAAACGTCAATTTCGCGAAATGACTTCAAGACTACATATTTTCAGCTTTTGATGCAGAATCAAAATATATAAAAATGCTTCATAATGTTGAAAGAAATTCTAACTTCTGACAATTATTGGCGAAGATACATCCGTTTGAATTTGGAAACAGAAACTTAAAACGTCAATTTCTCGAAATGACTTCGAGACTACATATTTTCAGCTTTTGATGCAGAATCAAAATATATAAAAAGGGCTTCATAATGTTGAAAGAAATTCTAGCTTCTGACAATTATTGGCGAAGATACATCCGTTTGAATTTGGAAACCGAAACTTAAAACGTCAATTTCTCGAAATGACTTCGAGACTACATATTTTCAGCCTTTGATGCATAGTCAAAATATATAAAAAGGGCTTCATAATGTTGAAAGAAATTCTAACTTCTGACAGTTATTGGCGAAGATACATCCGTTTGAATTTGGAAACAGAAACTTAAAACGTCAATTTCTCGAAATGACTTCGAGACTACATATTTTCAGCTTTTGATGCAGAGTCAAAATATATAAAAAGGGCTTCATAATGTTGAAAGAAATTCTAACTTCTGCCAATTATTGGCGAAGATACATCCGTTTGAATTTGGAAACAGAAACTTAAAACGTCAATTTCTCGAAATGACTTCGAGACTACATATTTTCAGCTTTTGATGCAGAGTCAAAATATATAAAAAGGGCTTCATAATGTTGAAAGAAATTCTAACTTCTGACAATTATTGGCGAAGATACATCCATCTGAATTTGGAAACAGAAACTTAAAACGTCAATTTCTCGAAATGACTTCGAGACTACATATTTTCAGCTTTTGATGCAGAATCAAAATATATAAAAAGGGCTTCATAATGTTGGAAGAAATTCTAATTTCTGACAATTATTGGCGAAGATACATCCGTTTGAATTTGGAAACAGAAATTCAGAACGTCAATTTCTCGAAATGACTTCGAGACTACATATTTTCAGCTTTTGATGCAAAATCAAAATATATAAAAAGGGCTTCATAATGTTGAAAGAAATTCTAACTTCTGACAATTATTGGCGAAGATACATCCGTTTGAATTTGGAAACAGAAACTTAAAACGTTAATTTCTCGAATTGACTTCGAGACTACATATTTTCAGCTTTTGATGCAGAATCAAAATATATAAAAAGGGCTTCATAATGTTGAAAGAAATTCTAACTTCTGACAATTATTGGCGAAGATACATCCGTTTGAATTTGGAAACAAAAACTTAAAACGTCAATTACTCGAAATGACTTCGAGACTACATATTTTCAGCTTTTGATGCATAGTCAAAATATATAAAAAGGGCTTCATAATGTTGATAAGAAATTCTAACTTCTGACAATTATTGGCGAAGATACATCCGTTTGAATTTGGAAACATGAACTTAAAACGTCAATTTCTCGAAATGACTTCGAGACTACATATTTTCAGCTTTTGATGCAGAATCAAAATATGTAAAAAGGGCTTCATAATTCTGAAAGAAATTCTAACTTCTGACAATTATTGGCGAAGATACATCCGTTTGAATTTGGAAACAGAAACTTAAAACATCAATTTCTCGAAATGACTTCGAGACTACATATTTTCAGCTTTTGATGCAGAGTCAAAATATATAAATAGGGCTTCATAATGTTGAAAGAAATTCTAACTTCTGACAATTATTGGCGAAGATACATCCGTTTGAATTTGGAAAAAAGAAACTTAAACCGCCAATATCTCGAAATGACTTCGAGACTACATATTTTCAGCTTTTGATGCAGAATCAAAATATATAAAAAGGGCTTCATAATGTTGAAAGAAATTCTAACTTCTGACAATTATTGGCGAAGATACATCCGTTTGAATTTGGAAACCGAAACTTAATACGTCAATTTCTCGAAATGACTTCGCGACTACATATTTTCAGCTTTTGATGCAGAATCAAAATACATATAAAAAGGGCTTCATAATGTTGAAAGAAATTCTAACTTCTGACAATTATTGGCGAAGATACGTCCGTTTGAATTTGGAAACAGAAACTTTAAACGTCAATTTCTCGAAATGACTTCGAGACTACATATTTTCAGCCTTTGATGCATAGTCAAAATATATAAAAAGGGCTTCATAATGTTGAAAGAAATTCTAACTTCTGACAATTATTGGCGAAGATTCGTCCGTTTGAATTTGGAAACAGAAACTTAAAACGTAAATTTCTCGAAATTACTTTTATAATTGAAATGGGGCTATTTTTGACGAAGATATGGCCATTTTTTTCAAGGTAGACCCTATTTAATGCTTTCCATATATTTTCTATTTATCGAAGAATATCCCTTAATATCTTTCTTAGATGAGTCGGAAGTCAAATTATTTTAATGCAGTTTTTCCAAAGATCGAGTGAATTCTAAAAACACCTTTATAATTGAAATGTGGCAATTTTTGACGAAGATATGGCCAATTATTTCAAGGTAGACCCTATTTAAAACTTTCCATATATTTTCTGTTAATCAAAGAATATCCCTTAATACCTTTCTTAGATGAGTCGGAAGTCAAATTATTTTAATGCAGTTTTGTTCCAAAGATCGAGTGAATTCTAAAAACACCTTTATAATTGAAATGGGGCAATTTTTGACGAAGATATAGCCATTTATTTCAAGGTAGAGCCTATTTAATGCTTTCCATATATTTTCTATTTATCGAAGAATATCCCTTAATATCTTTCTTAGATGAGTCGGAAGTCAAATTATTTTAATGCAGTTTTGTTCCAAAGATTGAGTGAATTCTTAAAACTTCTTTATATTTGAAATGAGGCAATTTTTGACGAAGATATGGCCATTTATTTCAAGGTTGACCCTATTTAATGTTTGGCTTATATTTTCTATTAATCGAAGAATATCCCTTAATACCTTTCTTAGATGAGTCGGAAGTCAAATTATTTTAATGCAGTTTTGTTTTAAAGGTCGAGTGAATTCTCAAAACACCTTTATAATTGAAATGGGGCAATTTTAGACGAAGATATGGCCATTTATTTCAAGGTTGACCCTATTTAATGTTTGGCTTATATTTTCTATTAATCGAAGAATATCCCTTAATATCTTTCTTAGATGAGTCGGAAGTCGAATTATTTTAATGCAGTTTTGTTCCAAAGATCGAGTGAATTCTAAAAACACCTTTATAATTGAAATGGGGCAATTTTTGACGAAGATATGGCTATTTATTTCAAGGTAGACCCTATTTAATACTTTCCATATATTTTCTATCATAATATCCCTTAATATCTTTCTTAGATGAGTCGGAAGTCAAATTATTTTAATGCAGTTTTGTTCCAAAGATCAGGTGAATTCTAAAAACACCTTTATAATTGAAATGGGGCAATTTTTGACGAAGATATGGTCATTTATTTCTAGGTAGAGCCTATTTAATGCTTTCCATATATTTTCTATTAATCGAAGAATATCCCTTAATATCTTTCTTAGATGAGTCGGAAGTCGAATTATTTTAATGCAGTTTTGTTCCACAGATCGAGTGAATTCTAAAAACACCTTTATAATTGAAATGGGGCAATTTTAGACGAAGATATGGCCATTTATTTCAAGGTTGACCCTATTTAATGTTTGGCTTATATTTTCTATTAATCGAAGAATATCCCTTAATATCTCTCTTAGATGAGTCGGAAGTCGAATTATTTTAATGCAGTTTTGTTTCAAAGAGTCGAGTGAATTCTAAAAACACCTTTATAATTGAAATGGGGCAATTTTTGACGAAGATATTGCCATTTATTTCAAGGTAGACCCTATTTAATGCTTTCCATATATTTTCTGTTAATCAAGAATATCCCTTAATATCTTTCTTAGATGAGTCGGAAGTCAAATTATTTTAACGCAGTTTTGTTCCAAAGATCAAGTGAATTCTAAAAACACCTTAATAATTGAAATGGAGCAATCTTTGACGAAGATATGGCCATTTATTTCAAGGTAGACCCTACTTAATACTTTCCATATATTTTCTATCTATATCCCTTAATATCTTTCTTAGATGAGTCGGAAGTCAAATTATTTTAATGCAGTTTTGTTCCAAAGATCAAGCAAATTTAAAAACGCCTTTATAATTGAAATGGGGCAATTTTTGATGAAGATTTGGCCATTTATTTCAAGGTAGACCCTATTTAATGCTTTCCATATATTTTCTATTTATCGAAGAATATCCCTTAATATCTTTCTTAGATGAGTCGGAAGTCAAATTATTTTAATGCAGTTTTGTTCCAAAGATCGAGTGAATTTTGAAAACACCTTTACAATTGAAATGGGGCAATTTTTGACGAAGATATGGCCATTTATTTCAAGGTAGACCCTATTTAATGCTTTCCATATATTTTCTATTTATCGAAGAATATCCCTTAATATCTTTCTTAGATGAGTCGGAAGTCAAATTGTTTTAGAGCAGTTTTGTTCCAAAGATTAAGTGAATTCTAAAATCACCTTTATAATTGAAATGGGGCAATTTTTGACGAAGATATGGCCATTTATTTCAAGGTAGACACTATTTAATGCTTTCCATATATTTTCTATTTATCGAAGAATATCCCTTAATATCTTTCTTAGATGAGTCGGAAGTCAAATTTTTTTAATGCAGTTTTGTTCCAAAGATCAAGTGAACTCTAAAAACACCTTTATAATTGAAATGGGGCAATTTTTGACGAAGATATGGCCATTTATTTCAAGGTTGACACTATTTAATGCTTTCCATATATTTTCTATTTATCGAAGAATATCCCTTAATATCTTTCTTAGATGAGTCGGAAGTCAAATTATTTTAATGCAGTTTTGTTCCAAAGATCAAGTGAATTGTAAAAACACCTTTATAATTGAAATGGGGCAATTTTTGACGAAGATATGGCCATTTATTTCAAGGTAGACCCTATTTAATGCTTTCCATATATTTTCTATTTATCGAAGAATATCCCTTAATATCTTTCTTAGATGAGTCGGAAGTCAAATTATTTTAATGCAGTTTTGTTCCAAAGATCGAGTGAATTCTAAAAACACCTTTATAATTGAAATGGGGCAATTTTTGACGAAGATATGGCCATTTATTTCAAGGTAGACCCTATTTAATGCTTTCCATATATTTTCTGTTAATCAAGAATATCCCTTAATATCTTTCTTAGATGAGTCGGAAGTCAAATTATTTTAATGCAGTTTTGTTCCAAAGATCAAGTGAATTGTAAAAACACCTTTATAATTGAAATGGGGCAATTTTTGACGAAGATATGGCAATTTATTTCAAGGTAGACCCTATTTAATGCTTTCCATATATTTTCTATTTATCGAAGAATATCCCTTAATATCTTTCTTAGATGAGTCGGAAGTCAAATTATTTTAATGCAGTTTTGTTCCAAAGATCAAGTGAATTCTAAAAACACCTTTATAATTGAAATGGGGCAATTTTTGACGAAGATATGGCCATTTATTTCAAGGTTGACCCTATTTAATGTTTGGCTTATATTTTCTATTAATCGAAGAATATCCCTTAATATCTTTCTTAGATGAGTCGGAAGTCAAATTATTTTAATGCAGTTTTGTTTCAAAGGTCGAGTGAATTCTAAAAACACCTTTATAATTGAAATGGGGCAATTTTTGACGAAGATATGGCCATTTATTTCAAGGTAGACCCTATTTAATGCTTTCCATATATTTTCTATTAATCGAAGAATATCCCTTAATATCTTTCTTAGATGAGTCGGAAGTCAAATTATTTTAACGCAGTTTTGTTCCAAAGATCAAGTGAATTCTAAAAACACCTTTAATAATTGAAATGGAGCAATCTTTGACGAAGATATGGCCATTTATTTCAAGGTAGACCCTATTTAATACTTTCCATATATTTTCTATTTATCTAAGAATATCCCTTAATATCTTTCTTAGATGAGTCGGAAGTCAAATTATTTTAATGCAGTTTTGTTCCAAAGATCAAGTGAATTCTAAAAACACCTTAATAATTGAAATGGAGCAATCTTTGACGAAGATATGGCCATTTATTTCAAGGTAGACCCTATTTAATACTTTCCATATATTTTCTATCTATATCCCTTAATATCTTTCTTAGATGAGTCGGAAGTCAAATTATTTTAATGCAGTTTTGTTCCAAAGATCAAGCAAATTTAAAAACGCCTTTATAATTGAAATGGGGCAATTTTTGATGAAGATTTGGCCATTTATTTCAAGGTTGACCCTATTTAATGCTTTCCATATATTTTCTATTTATCGAAGAATATCCCTTAATATCTTTCTTAGATGAGTCGGAAGTCGAATTATTTTAATGCAGTTTTGTTTCAAAGGTCGAGTGAATTCTAAAAACACCTTTATAATTGAAATGGGGCAATTTTTGACGAAGCTATGGCTATTTATTTCAAGGTAGACCCTATTTAATGCTTTCCATATATTTTCTGTTAATCAAGAATATCCCTTAATATCTTTCTTAGATGAGTCGGAAGTCAAATTATTTTAACGCAGTTTTGTTCCAAAGATCAAGTGAATTCTAAAAACACCTTAATAATTGAAATGGAGCAATCTTTGACGAAGATATGGCCATTTATTTCAAGGTAGACCCTACTTAATACTTTCCATATATTTTCTAATTATATCCCTTAATATCTTTCTTAGATGAGTCGGAAGTCAAATTATTTTAATGCAGTTTTGTTCCAAAGATCCAGCAAATTCTAAAAACGCCTTTATAATTGAAATGGGGCAATTTTTGATGAAGATATGGCCATTTATTTCAAGGTAGACCCTATTTAATGCTTTCCATATATTTTCTATTTATCGAAGAATATCCCTTAATATCTTTCTTAGATGAGTCGGAAGTCAAATTATTTTAATGCAGTTTTGTTCCAAAGATCGAGTGAATTTTAAAAACACCTTTACAATTGAAATGGGGCAATTTTTGACGAAGATATGGTCATTTATTTCAAGGTAGACCCTATTTAATGCTTTCCATATATTTTCTATTTATCGAAGAATATCCCTTAATATCTTTCTTAGATGAGTCGGAAGTCAAATTATTTTAATGCAGTTTTGTTCCAAAGATTAAGTGAATTCTAAAATTTCCTTTATAATTGAAATGGGGCAATTTTTGACGAAGATATGGCCATTTATTTCAAGGTAGACCCTATTTAATGCTTTCCATATATTTTCTATTTATCGAAGAATATCCCTTAATATCTTTCTTAGATGAGTCGGAAGTCAAATTATTTTAATGCAGTTTTGTTCCAAAGATCGAGTGAACTCTAAAAACACCTTTATAATTGAAATGGGGCAATTTTAGACGAAGATATGGCCATTTATTTCAAGGTAGACCCTATTTAATGCTTTCCATATATTTTCTATTTATCGAATATCCCTTAATATCTTTCTTAGATGAGTCGGAAGTCAAATTATTTTAATGCAGTTTTGTTTCAAAGATCAAGTGAATTCTAAAAACACCTTTATAATTGAAATGGGGCAATTTTTGACGAAGATATGGCCATTTATTTCAAGGTAGACACTATTTAATGCTTTCCATATATTTTCTATTTATCGAAGAATATCCCTTAATATCTTTCTTAGATGAGTCGGAAGTCAAATTATTTTAATGCAGTTTTGTTCCAAAGATCGAGTGAATTCTAAAAACACCTTTATAATTGAAATGGGGCAATTTTTGACGAAGATATGGCCATTTATTTCAAGGTAGACCCTATTTAATGCTTTCCATATATTTTCTATTTATCGAAGAATATCCCTTAATATCTTTCTTAGATGAGTCGGAAGTCAAATTATTTTAATGCAGTTTTGTTTCAAAGATCAAGTGAATTCTAAAAACACCTTTATAATTGAAATGGGGCAATTTTTGACGAAGATATGGCCATTTATTTCAAGGTTGACACTATTTAATGCTTTCCATATATTTTCTATTTATCGAAGAATATCCCTTAATATCTTTCTTAGATGAGTCGGAAGTCAAATTATTTTAATGCAGTTTTGTTCCAAAGATCAAGTGAATTGTAAAAACACCTTTATAATTGAAATGGGGCAATTTTTGACGAAGATATGGCCATTTATTTCAAGGTAGACCCTATTTAATGTTTGGCTTATATTTTCTATTAATCGAAGAATATCCCTTAATATCTTTCTTAGATGAGTCGGAAGTCAAATTATTTTAATGCAGTTTTGTTCCAAAGGTCGAGTGAATTCTAAAAACACCTTTATAATTGAAATGGGGCAATTTTTGACGAAGATATGGCCATTTATTTCAAGGTAGACCCTATTTAATGCTTTCCATATATTTTCTATTTAATCGAAGAATATCCCTTAATATCTTTCTTAGATGAGTCGGAAGTCAAATTATTTTAACGCAGTTTTGTTCCAAAGATCAAGTGAATTCTAAAAACACCTTTATAATTGAAATGGGGCAATTTTTGACGAAGATATGGCCATTTTTTTCCAGGTAGACCCTATTTAATGCTTTCCATATATTTTCTATCTATCGAAGAATATCCCTTAATATCTTTCTTAGATGAGTCGGAAGTCAAATTATTTTAATGCAGTTTTGCTCCAAAGATCAAGTGAATTGTAAAAACACCTTTATAATTGAAATGGGGCAATTTTTGACGAAGATATGGCCATATATTTCAAGGTAGACCCTATTTAATGTTTTCCATATATTTTCTATTTATCGAAGAATATCCCTTAATATCTTTCTTAGATGAGTCGGAAGTCAAATTATTTTAATGCAGTTTTGTTCCAAAGATCGAGCGAATTCTAAAAACACCTTTATAATTGAAATGGGGCAATTTTTGACGAAGATATGGCCATTTATTTTAAGGTTGACACTATTTAATGCTTTCCATATATTTTCTATTTATCGAAGAATATCCCTTAATATCTTTCTTAGATGAGTCGGATGTCAAATTATTTTAATGCAGTTTTGTTTCAAAGATCAAGTGAATTGTAAAAACACCTTTATAATTGAAATGGGGCAATCTTTGACGAAGATATGGCCATTTATCTCAAGGTAGACACTATTTAATGCTTTCCATATATTTTCTATTTATCGAAGAATATCCCTTAATATCTTTCTTAGATGAGTCGAAAGTCAAATTATTTTAATGCAGTTTTGTTCCAAAGATCGAGTGAATTCTAAAAACACCTTTATAATTGAAATGGGGCAATTTTTGACGAAGATATGGCCATTTATTTCAAGGTAGACCCTATTTAATGCTTTCCATATATTTTCTATTTATCGAATATCCCTTAATATCTTTCTTAGATGAGTCGGAAGTCAAATTATTTTAATGCAGTTTTGTTCCAAAGATCGAGTGAATTCTAAAAACACCTTTATAATTGAAATGGGGCAATTTTTGACGAAGATATGGCCATTTATTTCAAGGTAGACCCTATTTAATGCTTTCCATATATTTTCTATTTATCGAAGAATATCCCTTAATATCTTTCTTAAATGAGTCGGAAGTCAAATTATTTTAATGCAGTTTTGTTCCAAAGATCAAGTGAATTCTAAAAACACCTTTATAATTGAAATGGAGCAATCTTTGACGAAGATATGGCCATTTATTTCAAGGTTGACCCTACTTAATACTTTCCATATATTTTCTATCTATATCCCTTAATATCTTTCTTAGATGAGTCGGAAGTCAAATTATTTTAATGCAGTTTTGTTTTAAAGGTCGAGTGAATTCTAAAAACACCTTTATAATTGAAATGGGGCAATTTTAGACGAAGATATGGCCATTTATTTCAAGGTTGACCCTATTTAATGTTTGGCTTATATTTTCTATTAATCGAAGAATATCCCTTAATATCTTTCTTAGATGAGTCGGAAGTCGAATTATTTTAATGCAGTTTTGTTCCAAAGATCGAGTGAATTCTAAAAACACCTTTATAATTGAAATGGGGCAATTTTTGACGAACATATGGCTATTTATTTCAAGGTAGACCCTATTTAATGCTTTCCATATATTTTCTATTAATCGAAGAATATCCCTTAATATCTTTCTTAGATGAGTCGGAAGTCAAATTATTTTAATGCAGTTTTGTTCCACAGATCGAGTGAATTCTAAAAACACCTTTATAATTGAAATGGGGCAATTTTTGACGAAGATATGGCCATTTATTTCAAGGTAGACCCTATTTAATGCTTTCCATATATTTTCTATTTATCGAAGAATATCCCTTAATATCTTTCTTAGATGAGTCGGAAGTCGAATTATTTTAATGCAGTTTTGTTTCAAAGGTCGAGTGAATTCTAAAAACACCTTTATAATTGAAATGGGGCAATTTTTGACGAAGATATGGCCATTTATTTCAAGGTAGACCCTATTTAATGCTTTCCATATATTTTCTATTTATCGAAGAATATCCCTTAATATCTTTCTTAGATGAGTCGGAAGTCAAATTATTTTAACGCAGTTTTGTTCCAAAGATCAAGTGAATTCTAAAAACACCTTTATAATTGAAATGGAGCAATTTTTGACGAAGATATGGCCATTTATTTCAAGGTAGACCCTATTTAATGCTTTCCATATATTTTCTATCTATATCCCTTAATATCTTTCTTAGATGAGTCGGAAGTCAAATTATTTTAATGCAGTTTTGTTCCAAAGATCAGGTGAATTCTAAAAACACCTTTATAATTGAAATGGGGCAATTTTTGACGAAGATATAGCCTTTTATTTCTAGGTAGAGCCTATTTAATGCTTTCCATATATTTTCTATTAATCGAAGAATATCCCTTAATATCTTTCTTAGATGAGTCGGTAGCCAAATTATTTTAATGCAGTTTTCTTCCAAAGATCGAGCGAATTCTAAAAACACCCTTATAATTAAAATGGAGCAATTTTTGACGAAGCTATGGCCATTTATTTCAAGGTTGACCCTATTTAATGTTTGGCTTATATTTTCTATTAATCAAAGAATATCCCTTAATATCTTTCTTAGATGAGTCGGAAGTCAAATTATTTTAATGTAGTTTTGTTCCAAAGATCAAGCAAATTTAAAAACGCCTTTATAATTGAAATGGGGCAATTTTTGATGAAGATATGGCCATTTATTTCAAGGTTGACACTATTTAATGCTTTCCATATATTTTCTATTTATCGAAGAATATCCCTTAATATCTTTCTTAGATGAGTCGGAAGTCAAATTGTTTTAGAGCAGTTTTGTTCCAAAGATTAAGTGAATTCTAAAAACACCTTTATAATTGAAATGGGGCAATTTTTGACGAAGATATGGCCATTTATTTCAAGGTAGACACTATTTAATGCTTTCCATATATTTTCTATTTATCGAAGAATATCCCTTAATATCTTTCTTAGATGAGTCGGAAGTCAAATTATTTTAATGCAGTTTTGTTCCAAAGATCAAGTGAACTCTAAAAACACCTTTATAATTGAAATGGGGCAATTTTTGACGAAGATATGGCCATTTATTTCAAGGTTGACACTATTTAATGCTTTCCATATATTTTCTATTTATCGAAGAATATCCCTTAATATCTTTCTTAGATGAGTCGGAAGTCAAATTATTTTAATGCAGTTTTGTTTCAAAGATCAAGTGAATTGTAAAAACACCTTTATAATTGAAATGGGGCAATTTTTGACGAAGATATGGCCATTTATTTCAAGGTAGACACTATTTAATGCTTTCCATATATTTTCTATTTATCGAAGAATATCCCTTAATATCTTTCTTAGATGAGTCGGAAGTCAAATTATTTTAATGCAGTTTTGTTCCAAAGATCGAGTGAATTCTAAAAACACCTTTATAATTGAAATGGGGCAATTTTTGACGAAGATATGGCCATTTATTTCAAGGTAGACCCTATTTAATGCTTTCCATATATTTTCTATTTATCGAAGAATATCCCTTAATATCTTTCTTAGATGAGTCGGAAGTCAAATTATTTTAATGCAGTTTTGTTCCAAAGATCGAGTGAATTCTAAAAACACCTTTATAATTGAAATGGGGCAATTTTTGACGAAGATATGGCCATTTATTTCAAGGTAGACCCTATTTAATGCTTTCCATATATTTTCTATTTATCGAAGAATATCCCTTAATATCTTTCTTAAATGAGTCGGAAGTCAAATTATTTTAATGCAGTTTTGTTCCAAAGATTAAGTGAATTCTAAAAACACCTTTATAATTGAAATGGGGCAATTTTTGACGAAGATATGGCCATTTATTTCAAGGTAGACCCTATTTAATGCTTTCCATATATTTTCTATTTATCGAAGAATATCCCTTAATATCTTTCTTAAATGAGTCGGAAGTCAAATTATTTTAATGCAGTTTTGTTCCAAAGATCAAGTGAATTCTAAAAACACCTTTATAATTGAAATGGGGCAATTTTTGACGAAGATATTGCCATTTATTTCAAGGTAGACCCTATTTAATGCTTTCCATATATTTTCTGTTAATCGAAGAATATCCCTTAATATCTTTCTTAGATGAGTCGGAAGTTAAATTATTTTAATGAAGTTTTGTTTCAAAGATTAAGCGAATTCTAAAAACACCTTTCTAATTGAAGTGGGGCAATTTTTGACGAAGATATGGCCATTTATTTCAAGGTAGACCCTACATAATACTTTTCATATATTTTCTATTTATCGAAGAATATCCCTTAATACCTTTCTTAGATGAGTCGAAAGTCAAATTATTTTAATGCAGTTTTGTTCCAAAGATCGAGTGAATTTTAAAAACACCTTTACAGATGAAATGGGGCAATTTTTGACGAAGATATGGCCATTTATTTCAAGGTAGAGCCTATTTAATGCTTTCCATATATTTTCTATTTATCGAAGAATATCCCTTAATATCTTTCTTAGATGAGTCGGAAGTCAAATTATTTTAATGCAGTTTTGTTCCAAAGATCAAGTGAATTCTTAAAACTTCTTTATAATTGAAATGGGGCAATTTTTGACGAAGATATGGCCATTTATTTCAAGGTAGACCCTATTCAATGCTTTCCATATATTTTCTATTTATCGAAGAATATCCCTTAATACCTTTCTAAGATGAGTCGAAAGTCAAATTAGTTTAATGCAGTTTTGTTAAAATGAGTGAATTCTAAAAACACCTTTATAATTGAAATGGGGCAATTTTTGACGAAGATATGGCCATTTATTTCAAGGTAGACCCTATTTAATGCTTTCCATATATTTTCTATTTATCGAAGAATATCCCTTAATATCTTTCTTAGATGAGTCGGAAGTCAAATTATCTTAATGCAGTTTTGTTCCAAAGATCGAGTGAATTCTAAAAACACCTTTATAATTGAAATGGGGCAATTTTTGACGAAGATATGGCTATTTATTTCAAGGTAGAGCCTATTTAATGCTTTCCATATATTTTCTATTTATCGAAGAATATCCCTTAATATCTTTCTTAGATGAGTCGGAAGTCAAATTATTTTAATGCAGTTTTGTTCCAAAGATAGAGTGAATTCTTAAAACTTCTTTATATTTGAAATGAGGCAATTTTTGACGAAGATATGGCCATTTATTTCAAGGTTGACCCTATTTAATGTTTGGCTTATATTTTCTATTAATCGAAGAATATCCCTTAATACCTTTCTTAGATGAGTCGGAAGTCAAATTATTTTAATGCATTTTTGTTCGAAAGATCGAGTGAATTCTAAAAACACCTTTATAATTGAAATGGGGCAATTTTTGACGAAGATATGGCCATTTATTTCAAGGTAGAGCCTATTTAATGCTCTCCATATATTTTCTATTTATCGAAGAATATCCCTTAATATCTTTCTTAGATGAGTCGGAAGTCAAATTATTTTAACGCAGTTTTGTTCCAAAGATCAAGTGAATTCTAAAAACACCTTTATAATTGAAATGGAGCAATCTTTGACGAAGATATGGCCATTTATTTCGAGGTAGACCCTACTTAATACTTTCCATATATTTTCTATTTATCGAAGAATATCCCTTAATATCTTTCTTAGATGAGTCGAAAGTCAAATTATTTTATTGCAGTTTTGTTCCAAAGATCAGGTGAACTCTAAAAACACTTTATAATTGAAAAGGATCAATTTTTGACGAAGATATGGCCATTTATTTCAAGGTAGAGCCTATTTAATGCTCTCCATATATTTTCTATTTATCGAAGAATATCCCTTAATATCTTTCTTAGATGAGTCGGAAGTCAAATTATTTTAATGCAGTTTTGTTCCAAAGATCGAGTGAATTTTGAAAACACCTTTACAATTGAAATGGGGCAATTTTTGACGAAGATATGGCCATTTATTTCAAGGTAGAGCCTATTTAATGCTTTCCATATATTTTCTATTTATCGAAGAATATCCCTTAATATCTTTCTTAGATGAGTCGGAAGTCAAATTATTTTAATGCAGTTTTGTTCCAAAGATCAAGTGAATTCTTAAAACTTCTTTATAATTGAAATGGGGCAGTTTTTGACGAAGATATGGCCATTTATTTCAAGGTTGACCCTATTTAATGTTTGGCTTATATTTTCTATTAATCGAAGAATATCCCTTAATATCTTTCTTAGATGAGTCGGAAGTCGAATTATTTTAATACAGTTTTGTTTCAAAGGTCGAGTGAATTGTAAAAACACCTTTATAATTGAAATGGGGCAATTTTTGACGAAGATATGGCCATTTATTTCAAGGTAGACCCTATTCAATGCTTTCCATATATTTTCTATTTATCGAAGAATATCCCTTAATACCTTTCTAAGATGAGTCGGAAGTCAAATTATTTTAATGCAGTTTTGTTCGAAAGATTGAGCGAATTCTAAAAACACCTTTATAATTGAAATGGGGCAATTTTTGACGAAGATATGGCCATTTATTTCAAGGTAGACCCTATTTAATGCTTTCCATATATTTTCTATTTATCGAAGAATATCCCTTAATATCTTTCTTAGATGAGTCGGAAGTCAAATTATTTTAATGCAGTTTTGTTCGAAAGATTGAGTGAATTCTAAAAACACCTTTATAATTGAAATGGGGCAATTTTTGACGAAGATATGGCCATTTATTTCAAGGTTGACCCTATTCAATGTTTGCCTTATATTTTCTATTAATCGAAGAATATCCCTTAATATCTTTCTTAGATGAGTCAGAAGTCAAATTATTTTAATGCAGTTTTGTTTCAAAGATCGAGTGAATTCTAAAAACACCTTTATAATTGAAATGGGGCAATTTTTGACGAAGATATAGCCATTTATTTCAAGGTAGAGCCTATTTAATGCTTTCCATATATTTTCTATTTATCGAAGAATATCCCTTAATATCTTTCTTAGATGAGTCGGAAGTCAAATTATTTTAATGCAGTTTTGTTCCAAAGATAGAGTGAATTCTTAAAACTTCTTTATATTTGAAATGAGGCAATTTTTGACGAAGATATGGCCATTTATTTCAAGGTTGACCCTATTTAATGTTTGGCTTATATTTTCTATTAATCGAAGAATATCCCTTAATACCTTTCTTAGATGATTCGGAAGTCAAATTATTTTAATGCATTTTTGTTCGAAAGATCGAGTGAATTCTAAAAACATCTTTATAATTGAAATGGAGCAATTTTTGACGAAGATATGGCCATTTATTTCAAGGTAGAGCCTATTTAATGCTCTCTATATATTTTCTATTAATCGAAGAATATCCCTTAATATCTTTCTTAGATGAGTCGGAAGTCAAATTATTTTAACGCAGTTTTGTTCCAAAGATCAAGTGAATTCTAAAAACACCTTTATAATTGAAATGGAGCAATCTTTGACGAAGATATGGCCATTTATTTCAAGGTAGACCCTACTTAATACTTTCCATATATTTTCTGTTAATCGAAGAATATCCCTTAATATCTTTCTTAGATGAGTCGGAAGTCAAATTATTTTAATGCAGTTTTGTTCCAAAGATCAGGTGAACTCTAAAAACACTTTATAATTGAAATGGAGCAATTTTTGACGAAGATATAGCCTTTTATTTCTAGGTAGAGCCTATTTAATGTTTGGCTTATATTTTCTATTAATCGAAGAATATCCCTTAATATCTTTCTTAGATGAGTCGGAAGTCGAATTATTTTAATGCAGTTTTGTTTCAAAGGTCGAGTGAATTCTAAAAACACCTTTATAATTGAAATGGGGCAGTTTTTGACGAAGATATGGCCATTTATTTCAAGGTTGACCCTATTTAATGTTTGGCTTATATTTTCTATTAATCGAAGAATAGCCCTTAATATCTTTCTTGGATGAGTCGGAAGTCAAATTATTTTAATACAGTTTTGTTTCAAAGGTCGAGTGAATTGTAAAAACACCTTTATAATTGAAATGGGGCAATTTTTGACGAAGATATGGCCATTTATTTCAAGGTAGACCCTATTCAATGCTTTCCATATATTTTCTATTCATCGAAGAATATCCCTTAATACCTTTCTAAGATGAGTCGGAAGTCAAATTTTTTTAATGCGGTTTTGTTCCAAAGATTGAGTGAATTCTAAAAACACTTTTATAATTGAAATGGGGCAATTTTTGACGAAGATATGGCCATTTATTTCAAGGTAGACCCTATTTAATGCTTTCCATATATTTTCTATTTATCGAAGAATATCCCTTAATATCTTTCTTAGATGAGTCGGAAGTCAAATTATTTTAATGCAGTTTTGTTTCAAAGATCAAGTGAATTCTAAAAACACCTTTATAATTGAAATGGGGCAATTTTTGACGAAGATATGGCCATTTATTTCAAGGTTGACCCTATTCAATGTTTGCCTTATATTTTCTGTTAACCAAAGAATATCCCTTAATATCTTTCTTAGATGAGTCAAAAGTCAAATTATTTTAATGCAGTTTTGTTTCAAAGATCAAGTGAATTCTAAAAACACCTTTATAATTGAAATGGGGCAATTTTTGACGAAGATATGGCCATTTATTTCAAGGTAGACCCTATTTAATGCTTTCCATATATTTTCTATTTATCGAAGAATATCCCTTAATATCTTTCTTAGATGAGTCGGAAGTCAAATTATTTTAATGCAGTTTTGTTCCAAAGATAGAGTGAATTCTTAAAACTTCTTTATATTTGAAATGAGGCAATTTTTGACGAAGATATGGTCATTTATTTCAAGGTTGACCCTATTTAATGTTTGGCTTATATTTTCTATTAATCGAAGAATATCCCTTAATATCTTTCTTAGATGAGTCGGAAGTCAAATTATTTTAACGCAGTTTTGTTCCAAAGATCAAGTGAATTCTAAAAACACCTTTATAATTGAAATGGAGCAATCTTTGACGAAGATATGGCCATTTATTTCAAGGTAGACCCTACTTAATACTTTCCATATATTTTCTATCTATATCCCTTAATATCTTTCTTAGATGAGTCGGAAGTCAAATTATTTTAATGCAGTTTTGTTTCAAAGATCAGGTGAATTCTAAAAACACCTTTTATAATTGAAATGGGGCAATTTTTGACGAAGATATAGCCTTTTATTTCTAGGTAGAGCCTATTTAATGCTTTCCATATATTTTTCTATTATTCGAAGAATATCCCTTAATATCTTTCTTAGATGAGTCGGAAGTCGAATTATTTTAATGCAGTTTTCTTCCAAATATCCTGTGAATTCGAAACACACCTTTATAATTGAAATTGGGCAATTTATGCCGAAGATATGGCCATTTATTTCAAGGTAGACCCTATTTAATGCTTTCCGATATTTTCTATTAGTCTCGAGAATATCCTTTATATCATTCTTAGATGAGTCAGAGATCCAATTATTTTAATAAGGTGTTGTTTCAATGATCAAGCTAATTCTAAAAACACCGTTCTAATTGAAGTGGGGCAATTTTTGACGAAGATATGGCCATTTATTTCAAGGTAGACCCTACATAATACTTTCCATATATTTTCTATTTATCGAAGAATATCCCTTAATACCTTTCTTAGATGAGTCGAAAGTCAAATTATTTTAATGCAGTTTTGTTCCAAAGATCGAGTGAATTTTAAAAACACCTTTACAGATGAAATGGGGCAATTTTTGACGAAGATATGGCCATTTATTTCAAGGTAGAGCCTATTTAATGCTTTCCATATATTTTCTATTTATCGAAGAATATCCCTTAATATCTTTCTTAGATGAGTCGGAAGTCAAATTATTTTAATGCAGTTTTGTTCCAAAGATCAAGTGAATTCTTAAAACTTCTTTATAATTGAAATGGGGCAGTTTTTGACGAAGATATGGCCATTTATTTCAAGGTTGACCCTATTTAATGTTTGGCTTATATTTGCTATTAATCGAAGAATATCCCTTAATATCTTTCTTAGATGAGTCGGAAGTCGAATTATTTTAATACAGTTTTGTTTCAAAGGTGGAGTGAATTGTAAAAACACCTTTATAATTGACATGTAGCAATTTTTGACGAAGATATGGCCATTTATTTCAAGGTAGACCCTATTCAATGCTTTCCATATATTTTCTATTTATCGAAGAATATCCCTTAATACCTTTCTAAGATGAGTCGAAAGTCAAATTAGTTTAATGCAGTTTTGTTAAGAGTGAATTCTAAAAACACCTTTATAATTGAAATGGGGCAATTTTTGACGAAGATATGGCCATTTATTTCAAGGTAGACCCTATTTAATGCTTTCCATATATTTTCTATTTATCGAAGAATATCCCTTAATATCTTTCTTAGATGAGTCGGAAGTCAAATTATTTTAATGCAGTTTTGTTCCAAAGATTGAGTGAATTCTAAAAACACCTTTATAATTGAAATGGGGCAATTTTTGACGAAGATATGGCTATTTATTTCAAGGTAGAGCCTATTTAATGCTTTCCATATATTTTCTATTTATCGAAGAATATCCCTTAATATCTTTCTTAGATGAGTCGGAAGTCAAATTATTTTAATGCAGTTTTGTTCCAAAGATAGAGTGAATTCTTAAAACTTCTTTATATTTGAAATGAGGCAATTTTTGACGAAGATATGGCCATTTATTTCAAGGTTGCCCCTATTTAATGTTTGGCTTATATTTTCTATTAATCGAAGAATATCCCTTAATATCTTTCTTAGATGAGTCGGAAGTCAAATTATTTTAATGCAGTTTTGTTCCAAAGATCGAGTGAATTCTAAAAACACCTTTATAATTGAAATGGGGAAATTTTTGACGAAGATATGGCTATTTATTTCAAGGTAGAGCCTATTTACTGCTTTCCATATATTTTCTATTAATCGAAGAATATCCCTTAATATCTTTCTTAGATGAGTCGGAAGTCAAATTATTTTAATGCAGTTTTCTTCCAAAGATCGAGTGAATTCTAAAAACACCTTTATAATTGAAATGGGGCAATTTTAGACGAAGATATGGCTATTTATTTCAAGGTAGACCCTATTTAATGCTTTCCATATATTTTCTATTTATCGAAGAATATCCCTTAATATCTTTCTTAGATGAGTCGGAAGTCAAATTATTTTAACACAGTTTTGTTCCAAAGATTGAGCGAAATCTTAAAACACCTTTATAATTGAAATGGGGCAGTTTTTGACGAAGATATGGCCATTTATTTCAAGGTAGACCCTATTTAATGCTTTCCATATATTTTCTATTTTTCGAAGAATATCCCTTAATATCTTTCTTAGATGAGTCGGTAGTCAAATTATTTTAATGCAGTTTTGTTCCAAAGATCGAGCGAATTGTAAAAACACCTTTATAATTGAAATGGAGCAATTTTTGACGAAGATATGGCTATTTATTTCAAGGTAGAGCCTATTTAATGCTTTCCATATATTTTCTATTTATCGAAAAATATCCCTTAATATCTTTCTTAGATGAGTCGGAAGTCAGCTTATTTTAATGCAGTTTTGTTCCAAAGATCAAGCAAATTTAAAAACGCCATTATAATTGAAATGGGGCAATTTTAGACGAAGATATGGCCATTTATTTCAAGGTAGACCCTATTTAATGCTTTCCATATATTTTCTATTTATCGAAGAATATCCCTTAATATCTTTCTTAGATGAGTCGGAAGTCAAATTATTTTAATGCAGTTTTGTTCCAAAGATCGAGTGAATTCTAAAAACACCTTTATAATTGAAATGGGGCAATTTTTGACGAAGATATGGCTATTTATTTCAAGGTAGACCCTATTTAATGCTTTCCATATATTTTCTATTTATCGAAGAATATCCCTTAATATCTTTCTTAGATGAGGCGCTAGTCAAAATATTTTAATGCAGTTTTGTTCCAAAGATCGAGCCAATTTTAAAAACACCTTTATAATTGAAATGGGGCAGTTTTTGACGAAGATATGGCTATTTATTTCAAGGTAGAGCCTATTTAATGCTTTCCATATATTTTCTATTTATCGAAGAATATCCCTTAATATCTTTCTTAGATGAGTCGGAAGTCAAATTATTTTAATGCAGTTTTGTTCCAAAGATAGAGTGAATTCTTAAAACTTCTTTATATTTGAAATGAGGCAATTTTTGACGAAGCTATGGCCATTTATTTCAAGGTTGACCCTATTTAATGTTTGGCTTATATTTTCTATTAATCGAGGAATATCCCTTAATATCTTTCTTAGATGAGTCGGAAGTCAAATTATTTTAATGCAGTTTTGTTCCAAAGATCGAGTGAATTCTAAAAACACCTTTATAATTGAAATGGGGCAATTTTAGACGAAGATATGGCCATTTATTTCAAGGTAGACCCTATTTAATGCTTTCCATATATTTTCTATTTATCGAAGAATATCCCTTAATATCTTTCTTAGATGAGTCGGAAGTCAAATTATTTTAACACAGTTTTGTTCCAAAGATCAAGCAAATTTAAAAACGCCATTATAATTGAAATGGGGCAGTTTTTGACGAAGATATGGCCATTTATTTCAAGGTAGACCCTATTTAATGCTTTCCATATATTTTCTATTTATCGAAGAATATCCCTTAATATCTTTCTTAGATGAGTCGGAAGTCAAATTATTTTAATGCAGTTTTGTTCCAAAGATCGAGCGAATTGTAAAAACACCTTTATAATTGAAATGGAGCAATTTTTGACGAAGATATGGCTATTTATTTCAAGGTAGAGCCTATTTAATGCTTTCCATATATTTTCTATTTATCGAAAAATATCCCTTAATATCTTTCTTAGATGAGTCGGAAGTCAGCTTATTTTAATGCAGTTTTGTTCCAAAGATCAAGCAAATTTAAAAACGCCATTATAATTGAAATGGGGCAATTTTAGACGAAGATATGGCCATTTATTTCAAGGTAGACCCTATTTAATGCTTTCCATATATTTTCTATTTATCGAAGAATATCCCTTAATATCTTTCTTAGATGAGTCGGAAGTCAAATTATTTTAATGCAGTTTTGTTCCAAAGATAGAGTGAATTCTTAAAACTTCTTTATATTTGAAATGAGGCAATTTTTGACGAAGATATGGCCATTTATTTCAAGGTTGCCCCTATTTAATGTTTGGCTTATATTTTCTATTAATCGAAGAATATCCCTTAATATCTTTCTTAGATGAGTCGGAAGTCAAATTATTTTAATGCAGTTTTGTTCCAAAGATCGAGTGAATTCTAAAAACACCTTTATAATTGAAATGGAGCAATTTTTGACGAAGATATGGCTATTTATTTCAAGGTAGAGCCTATTTAATGCTTTCCATATATTTTCTATTAATCGAAGAATATCCCTTAATATCTTTCTTAGATGAGTCGGAAGTCAAATTATTTTAATGCAGTTTTGTTCCAAAGATCGAGTGAATTCTAAAAACACCTTTATAATTGAAATGGGGCAATTTTTGACGAAGATATGGCCATTTATTTCAAGGTAGACCCTATTTAATGCTTTCCATATATTTTCTATTTATCGAAGAATATCCCTTAATATCTTTCTTAGATGAGTCGGTAGTCAAATTATTTTAATGCAGTTTTGTTCCAAGATCGAGCGAATTGTAAAAACACCTTTATAATTGAAATGGAGCAATTTTTGACGAAGATATGGCTATTTATTTCAAGGTAGAGCCTATTTAATGCTTTCCATATATTTTCTATTTTTCGAAGAATATCCCTTAATATCTTTCTTAGATGAGTCGGTAGTCAAATTATTTTAATGCAGTTTTGTTCCAAAGATCGAGCGAATTGTAAAAACACCTTTATAATTGAAATGGAGCAATTTTTGACGAAGATATGGCCATTTATTTCAAGGTAGAGCCTATTTAATGCTTTCCATATATTTTCTATTTATCGAAGAATATCCCTTAATATCTTTCTTAGATGAGTCGGAAGTCAAATTATTTTAATGCAGTTTTGTTCCAAAGATCAAGCAAATTTAAAAACGCCATTATAATTGAAATGGGGCAATTTTAGACGAAGATATGGCCATTTATTTCAAGGTAGACCCTATTTAATGCTTTCCATATATTTTCTATTTATCGAAGAATATCCCTTAATATCTTTCTTAGATGAGTCGGAAGTCAAATTATTTTAATGCAGTTTTGTTCCAAAGATCGAGTGAATTCTAAAAACACCTTTATAATTGAAATGGGGCAATTTTTGACGAAGATATGGCTATTTATTTCAAGGTAGACCCTATTTAATGCTTTCCATATATTTTCTATTTATCGAAGAATATCCCTTAATATCTTTCTTAGATGAGGCGCTAGTCAAAATATTTTAATGCAGTTTTGTTCCAAAGATCGAGCCAATTTTAAAAACACCTTTATAATTGAAATGGGGCAGTTTTTGACGAAGATATGGCTATTTATTTCAAGGTAGAGCCTATTTAATGCTTTCCATATATTTTCTATTTATCGAAGAATATCCCTTAATATCTTTCTTAGATGAGTCGGAAGTCAAATTATTTTAATGCAGTTTTGTTCCAAAGATAGAGTGAATTCTTAAAACTTCTTTATATTTGAAATGAGGCAATTTTTGACGAAGCTATGGCCATTTATTTCAAGGTTGACCCTATTTAATGTTTGGCTTATATTTTCTATTAATCGAGGAATATCCCTTAATATCTTTCTTAGATGAGTCGGAAGTCAAATTATTTTAATGCAGTTTTGTTCCAAAGATCGAGTGAATTCTAAAAACACCTTTATAATTGAAATGGGGCAATTTTAGACGAAGATATGGCCATTTATTTCAAGGTAGACCCTATTTAATGCTTTCCATATATTTTCTATTTATCGAAGAATATCCCTTAATATCTTTCTTAGATGAGTCGGAAGTCAAATTATTTTAACACAGTTTTGTTCCAAAGATTGAGCGAAATCTTAAAACGCCATTATAATTGAAATGGGGCAGTTTTTGACGAAGATATGGCCATTTATTTCAAGGTAGACCCTATTTAATGCTTTCCATATATTTTCTATTTATCGAAGAATATCCCTTAATATCTTTCTTAGATGAGTCGGAAGTCAAATTATTTTAATGAAGTTTTGTTTCAAAGATTAAGCGAATTCTAAAAACACCTTTCTAATTGAAGTGGGGCAATTTTTGACGAAGATATGGCCATTTATTTCAAGGTAGACCCTACATAATACTTTCCATATATTTTCTATTTATCGAAGAATATCCCTTAATACCTTTCTTAGATGAGTCGAAAGTCAAATTATTTTAATGCAGTTTTGTTCCAAAGATCGAGTGAATTTTAAAAACACCTTTACAGATGAAATGGGGCAATTTTTGACGAAGATATGGCCATTTATTTCAAGGTAGAGCCTATTTAATGCTTTCCATATATTTTCTATTTATCGAAGAATATCCCTTAATATCTTTCTTAGATGAGTCGGAAGTCAAATTATTTTAATGCAGTTTTGTTCCAAAGATCAAGTGAATTCTTAAAACTTCTTTATAATTGAAATGGGGCAGTTTTTGACGAAGATATGGCCATTTATTTCAAGGTTGACCCTATTTAATGTTTGGCTTATATTTGCTATTAATCGAAGAATATCCCTTAATATCTTTCTTAGATGAGTCGGAAGTCGAATTATTTTAATACAGTTTTGTTTCAAAGGTCGAGTGAATTGTAAAAACACCTTTATAATTGACATGTAGCAATTTTTGACGAAGATATGGCCATTTATTTCAAGGTAGACCCTATTCAATGCTTTCCATATATTTTCTATTTATCGAAGAATATCCCTTAATACCTTTCTAAGATGAGTCGAAAGTCAAATTAGTTTAATGCAGTTTTGTTGAGTGAATTCTAAAAACACCTTTATAATTGAAATGGGGCAATTTTTGACGAAGATATGGCCATTTATTTCAAGGTAGACCCTATTTAATGCTTTCCATATATTTTCTATTTATCGAAGAATATCCCTTAATATCTTTCTTAGATGAGTCGGAAGTCAAATTATTTTAATGCAGTTTTGTTCCAAAGATTGAGTGAATTCTAAAAACACCTTTATAATTGAAATGGGGCAATTTTTGACGAAGATATGGCTATTTATTTCAAGGTAGAGCCTATTTAATGCTTTCCATATATTTTCTATTTATCGAAGAATATCCCTTAATATCTTTCTTAGATGAGTCGGAAGTCAAATTATTTTAATGCAGTTTTGTTCCAAAGATAGAGTGAATTCTTAAAACTTCTTTATATTTGAAATGAGGCAATTTTTGACGAAGATATGGCCATTTATTTCAAGGTTGCCCCTATTTAATGTTTGGCTTATATTTTCTATTAATCGAAGAATATCCCTTAATATCTTTCTTAGATGAGTCGGAAGTCAAATTATTTTAATGCAGTTTTGTTCCAAAGATCGAGTGAATTCTAAAAACACCTTTATAATTGAAATGGAGCAATTTTTGACGAAGATATGGCTATTTATTTCAAGGTAGAGCCTATTTAATGCTTTCCATATATTTTCTATTAATCGAAGAATATCCCTTAATATCTTTCTTAGATGAGTCGGAAGTCAGATTATTTTAATGCAGTTTTGTTCCAAAGATCGAGTGAATTCTAAAAACACCTTTATAATTGAAATGGGGCAATTTTAGACGAAGATATGGCCATTTATTTCAAGGTAGACCCTATTTAATGCTTTCCATATATTTTCTATTTATCGAAGAATATCCCTTAATATCTTTCTTAGATGAGTCGGAAGTCAAATTATTTTAACACAGTTTTGTTCCAAAGATCAAGCAAATTTAAAAACGCCATTATAATTGAAATGGGGCAGTTTTTGACGAAGATATGGCCATTTATTTCAAGGTAGACCCTATTTAATGCTTTCCATATATTTTCTATTTTTCGAAGAATATCCCTTAATATCTTTCTTAGATGAGTCGGTAGTCAAATTATTTTAATGCAGTTTTGTTCCAAAGATCGAGCGAATTGTAAAAACACCTTTATAATTGAAATGGAGCAATTTTTGACGAAGATATGGCTATTTATTTCAAGGTAGACCCTATTTAATGCTTTCCATATATTTTCTATTTATCGAAAAATATCCCTTAATATCTTTCTTAGATGAGTCGGAAGTCAGCTTATTTTAATGCAGTTTTGTTCCAAAGATCAAGCAAATTTAAAAACGCCATTATAATTGAAATGGGGCAATTTTAGACGAAGATATGGCCATTTATTTCAAGGTAGACCCTATTTAATGCTTTCCATATATTTTCTATTTATCGAAGAATATCCCTTAATATCTTTCTTAGATGAGTCGGAAGTCAAATTATTTTAATGCAGTTTTGTTCCAAAGATCGAGTGAATTCTAAAAACACCTTTATAATTGAAATGGGGCAATTTTTGACGAAGATATGGCTATTTATTTCAAGGTAGACCCTATTTAATGCTTTCCATATATTTTCTATTTATCGAAGAATATCCCTTAATATCTTTCTTAGATGAGGCGCTAGTCAAAATATTTTAATGCAGTTTTGTTCCAAAGATCGAGCCAATTTTAAAAACACCTTTATAATTGAAATGGGGCAGTTTTTGACGAAGATATGGCTATTTATTTCAAGGTAGAGCCTATTTAATGCTTTCCATATATTTTCTATTTATCGAAGAATATCCCTTAATATCTTTCTTAGATGAGTCGGAAGTCAAATTATTTTAATGCAGTTTTGTTCCAAAGATAGAGTGAATTCTTAAAACTTCTTTATATTTGAAATGAGGCAATTTTTGACGAAGCTATGGCCATTTATTTCAAGGTTGACCCTATTTAATGTTTGGCTTATATTTTCTATTAATCGAGGAATATCCCTTAATATCTTTCTTAGATGAGTCGGAAGTCAAATTATTTTAATGCAGTTTTGTTCCAAAGATCGAGTGAATTCTAAAAACACCTTTATAATTGAAATGGGGCAATTTTTGACGAAGATATGGCCATTTATTTCAAGGTAGACCCTATTTAATGCTTTCCATATATTTTCTATTTTTCGAAGAATATCCCTTAATATCTTTCTTAGATGAGTCGGAAGTCAAATTATTTTAATGCAGTTTTGTTCCAAAGATCGAGCGAATTTTAAAAACACCTTTATAATTGAAATGGGGCAATTTTTGACGAAGATATGGCCATTTATTTCAAGGTAGACCCTATTTAATGCTTTCCATATATTTTCTATTTATCGAAGAATATCCCTTAATATCTTTTTTAGATGAGTCGGAAGTCAAATTATTTTAATGCAGTTTTGTTCCAAAGATCGAGCGAATTTTAAAAACACCTTTATAATTGAAATGGGGCAATTTTTGACGAAGATATGGCCATTTATTTCAAGGTAGACCCTATTTAATGCTTTCCATATATTTTCTATTTATCGAAAAATATCCCTTAATATCTTTCTTAGATGAGTCGGAAGTCAGCTTATTTTAATGCAGTTTTGTTCCAAAGATCAAGCAAATTTAAAAACGCCATTATAATTGAAATGGGGCAATTCTAGACGAGGATATGGCCATTTATTTCAAGGTAGACCCTATTTAATGCTTTCCATATATTTTCTATTTATCGAAGAATATCCCTTAATATCTTTCTTAGATGAGTCGGAAGTCGAATTATTTTATTGCAGTTTTGTTCCAAAGATCGAGTGAATTCTAAAAACACCTTTATAATTGAAATGGGGCAATTTTTGACGAAGATATGGCTATTTATTTCAAGGTAGACCCTATTTAATGCTTTCCATATATTTTCTATTTATCGAAGAATATCCCTTAATATCTTTCTTAGATGAGGCGCTAGTCAAAATATTTTAATGCAGTTTTGTTCCAAAGATCGAGCCAATTTTAAAAACACCTTTATAATTGAAATGGGGCAGTTTTTGACGAAGATATGGCTATTTATTTCAAGGTAGAGCCTATTTAATGCTTTCCATATATTTTCTATTTATCGAAGAATATCCCTTAATATCTTTCTTAGATGAGTCGAAAGTCGAATTATTTTAATGCAGTTTTGTTCCAAAGATCAAGTGAATTCTAAAAACACCTTTATAATTGAAATGAGGCAATTTTTGACGAAGATATGGCCATTTATTTCAAGGTTGACCCTATTTAATGTTTGGCTTATATTTTCTATTAATCGAAGAATATCCCTTAATACCTTTCTTAGATGAATCGGAAGTCAAATTATTTTAATGCATTTTTGTTCGAAAGATCGAGTGAATTCTAAAAACATCTTTATAATTGAAATGGAGCAATTTTTGACGAAGATATAGCCATTTATTTCAAGGTAGAGCCTATTTAATGCTCTCCATATATTTTCTATTAATCGAAGAATATCCCTTAATATCTTTCTTAGATGAGTCGGAAGTCAAATTATTTTAACGCAGTTTTGTTCCAAAGATCAAGTGAATTCTAAAAACACCTTTATAATTGAAATGGAGCAATCTTTGACGAAGATATGGCCATTTATTTCAAGGTAGACCCTACTTAATACTTTCCATATATTTTCTATCTATATCCCTTAATATCTTTCTTAGATGAGTCGGAAGTCAAATTATTTTAATGCAGTTTTGTTTCAAAGATCAGGTGAATTCTAAAAACACCTTTTATAATTGAAATGGGGCAATTTTTGACGAAGATATAGCCTTTTATTTCTAGGTAGAGCCTATTTAATGCTTTCCATATATTTTTCTATTATTCGAAGAATATCCCTTAATATCTTTCTTAGATGAGTCGGAAGTCGAATTATTTTAATGCAGTTTTGTTTCAAAGGTCGAGTGAATTCTAAAAACACCTTTATAATTGAAATGGGGCAATTTTTGACGAAGATATGGCCATTTATTTCAAGGTAGACCCTATTTAATGCTATCCATATATTTTTTATTTATCGAAGAATATCCCTTAATATCTTTCTTAGATGAGTCGGAAGTCAAATTATTTTAATGCAGTTTTGTTCCAAAGATCGAGTGAATTCTAAAAATACCTTTATAATTGAAATGGGTCAATTTTTGACGAAGATATGGCCATTTATTTCAAGGTTGACCCTATTTAATGTTTGGCTTATATTTTCTATTAATCGAAGAATATCCCTTAATATCTTTCTTAGATGAGTCGGAAGTCAAATTATTTTAATGCAGTTTTGTTCCAAAGATCGAGTGAATTCTAAAAACACCTTTATAATTGAAATGGGGCAATTTTAGACGAAGATATGGCCATTTATTTCAAGGTAGACCCTATTTAATGCTTTCCATATATTTTCTATTTATCGAAGAATATCCCTTAATATCTTTCTTAGATGAGTCGGAAGTCAAATTATTTTAACACAGTTTTGTTCCAAAGATTGAGCGAAATCTTAAAACACCTTTATAATTGAAATGGGGCAGTTTTTGACGAAGATATGGCCATTTATTTCAAGGTAGACCCTATTTAATGCTTTCCATATATTTTCTATTTATCGAAGAATATCCCTTAATATCGTTCTTAGATGAGTCGGTAGTCAAATTATTTTAAAGCAGTTTTGTTCCAAAGATCGAGCGAATTTTAAAAACACCTTTTTAATTGAAATGGGGCAATTTTTGACGAAGATATGGCTATTTATTTCAAGGTAGAGCCTATTTAATGCTTTCCATATATTTTCTATTAATCGAAGAATATCCCTTAATATCTTTCTTAGATGAGTCGGAAGTCGAATTATTTTCATGCAGTTTTGTTCCAAAGATCAAGCAAATTTAAAAACGCCATTATAATTGAAATGGGGCAATTTTTGACGAAGATATGTCCATTTATTTCAAGGTTGACCCTATTTAATGTTTGGCTTATATTTTCTATTAATCGAAGAATATCCCTTAATATCTTTCTTAGATGAGTCGGAAGTCGAATTATTTTAATGCAGTTTTGTTCCAAAGATCGAGTGAATTTTGAAAACACCTTTATAATTGAAATGGGGCAATTTTTGACGAAGATATGGCCATTTATTTCAAGGTAGACCCTATTTAATGCTTTCCATATATTTTCTATTTTTCGAAGAATATCCCTTAATATCTTTCTTAGATGAGTCGGTAGTCAAATTATTTTAATGCAGTTTTGTTCCAAAGATCGAGCGAATTTTAAAAACACCTTTATAATTGAAATGGAGCAATTTTTGACGAAGATATGGCTATGTATTTCAAGGTAGAGCCTATTTAATGCTTTCCATATATTTTCTATTTATCGAAGAATATCCCTTAATATCTTTCTTAGATGAGTCGGAAGTCGAATTATTTTAATGCAGTTTTGTTCCAAAGATTGAGCGAAATCTTAAAACACCTTTATAATTGAAATGGGGCAATTTTTGACGAAGATATGGCCATTTATTTCAAGGTAGACCCTATTTAATGCTTTCCATATATTTTCTATTTTTCGAAGAATATCCCTTAATATCTTTCTTAGATGAGTCGGAAGTCGAATTATTTTATTGCAGTTTTGTTCCAAAGATCGAGTGAATTCTAAAAACACCTTTATAATTGAAATGGGGCAATTTTTGACGAAGATATGGCTATTTATTTCAAGGTAGACCCTATTTAATGCTTTCCATATATTTTCTATTTATCGAAGAATATCCCTTAATATCTTTCTTAGATGAGGCGCTAGTCAAAATATTTTAATGCAGTTTTGTTCGAAAGATCGAGTGAATTCTAAAAACATCTCTATAATTGAAATGGAGCAATTTTTGACGAAGATATGGCCATTTATTTCAAGGTAGAGCCTATTTAATGCTCTCCATATATTTTCTATTAATCGAAGAATATCCCTTAATATCTTTCTTAGATGAGGCGCTAGTCAAAATATTTTAATGCAGTTTTGTTCGAAAGATCGAGTGAATTCTAAAAACATCTCTATAATTGAAATGGAGCAATTTTTGACGAAGATATGTCCATTTATTTCAAGGTTGACCCTATTTAATGTTTGGCTTATATTTTCTATTAATCGAAGAATATCCCTTAATATCTTTCTTAGATGAGTCGGTAGTCAAATTATTTTAATGCAGTTTTATTCCAAAGATCGAGCGAATTTTAAAAACACCTTTATAATTGAAATGGAGCAATTTTTGACGAAGATATGGCTATGTATTTCAAGGTAGAGCCTATTTAATGCTTTCCATATATTTTCTATTTATCGAAAAATATCCCTTAATATCTTTCTTAGATGAGTCGGAAGTCAGCTTATTTTAATGCAGTTTTGTTCCAAAGATCAAGCAAATTTAAGAACGCCATTATAATTGAAATGGGGCAATTCTAGACGAAGATATGGCCATTTATTTCAAGGTAGACCCTATTTAATGCTTTCCATATATTTTCTATTTATCGAAGAATATCCCTTAATATCTTTCTTAGATGAGTCGGAAGTCGAATTATTTTATTGCAGTTTTGTTCCAAAGATCGAGTGAATTCTAAAAACACCTTTATAATTGAAATGGGGCAATTTTTGACGAAGATATGGCTATTTATTTCAAGGTAGACCCTATTTAATGCTTTCCATATATTTTCTATTTATCGATGAATATCCCTTAATATCTTTCTTAGATGAGGCGCTAGTCAAAATATTTTAATGCAGTTTTGTTCCAAAGATCGAGCCAATTTTAAAAACACCTTTATAATTGAAATGGGGCAGTTTTTGACGAAGATATGGCTATTTATTTCAAGGTAGAGCCTATTTAATGCTTTCCATATATTTTCTATTTATCGAAGAATATCCCTTAATATCTTTCTTAGATGAGTCGGAAGTCAAATTATTTCAATGCAGTTTTGTTCCAAAGATCAAGTGAATTCTAAAAACACCTTTATAATTGAAATGAGGCAATTTTTGACGAAGATATGGCCATTTATTTCAAGGTTGACCCTATTTAATGTTTGGCTTATATTTTCTATTAATCGAAGAATATCCCTTAATACCTTTCTTAGATGAATCGGAAGTCAAATTATTTTAATGCATTTTTGTTCGAAAGATCGAGTGAATTCTAAAAACATCTCTATAATTGAAATGGAGCAATTTTTGACGAAGATATGGCCATTTATTTCAAGGTAGAGCCTATTTAATGCTCTCCATATATTTTCTATTAATCGAAGAATATCCCTTAATATCTTTCTTAGATGAGTCGGAAGTCAAATTATTTTAACGCAGTTTTGTTCCAAAGATCAAGTGAATTCTAAAAACACCTTTATAATTGAAATGGAGCAATCTTTGACGAAGATATGGCCATTTATTTCAAGGTAGACCCTACTTAATACTTTCCATATATTTTCTATCTATATCCCTTAATATCTTTCTTAGATGAGTCGGAAGTCGAATTATTTTAATGCAGTTTTGTTCCAAAGATCGAGTGAATTCTAAAAACACCTTTATAATTGAAATGGGGCAATTTTTGACGAAGATATGGCTATTTATTTCAAGGTAGACCCTATTTAATGCTTTCCATATATTTTCTATTAATCGAAGAATATCCCTTAATATCTTTCTTAGATGAGTCGGAAGTCAAATTATTTTAATGCAGTTTTGTTCCACAGATTGAGTGAATTCTAAAAACACCTTTATAATTGAAATGGGGCAATTTTTGACGAAGATATGGCCATTTATTTCAAGGTTGACCCTATTTAATGTTTGGCTTATATTTTCTATTTAATCGAAGAATATCCCTTAATATCTTTCTTTAGATGAGTCGGAAGTCGAATTATTTTAATGCAGTTTTGTTTCAAAGGTCGAGTGAATTCTAAAAACACCTTTATAATTGAAATGGGGCAATTTTTGACGAAGATATTGCCATTTATTTCAAGGTAGACCCTATTTAATGCTTTCCATATATTTTCTGTTAATCAAGAATATCCCTTAATATCTTTCTTAGATGAGTCGGAAGTCAAATTATTTTAACGCAGTTTTGTTCCAAAGATCAAGTGAATTCTAAAAACACCTTTATAATTGAAATGGAGCAATCTTTGACGAAGATATGGCCATTTATTTCAAGGTAGACCCTACTTAATACTTTCCATATATTTTCTATCTATATCCCTTAATATCTTTCTTAGATGAGTCGGAAGTCAAATTATTTTAATGCAGTTTTGTTCCAATGATCAGGTGAATTCTAAAAACACCTTTATAATTGAAATGGGGCAATTTTTGACGAAGATATAGCCTTTTATTTCTAGGTAGAGCCTATTTAATGCTTTCCATATATTTTCTATTAATCGAAGAATATCCCTTAATATCTTTCTTAGATGAGTCGGAAGTCGAATTATTTTCATGCAGTTTTGTTTCAAAGGTCGAGTGAATTCTAAAAACACCTTTATAATTGAAATGGGGCAATTTTTGACGAAGATATGGCCATTTATTTCAAGGTAGACCCTATTTAATGCTTTCCATATATTTTTTATTTATCGAAGAATATCCCTTAATATCTTTCTTAGATGAGTCGGAAGTCAAATTATTTTAATGCAGTTTTGTTCCAAAGATCGAGTGAATTCTAAAAATACCTTTATAATTGAAATGGGTCAATTTTTGACGAAGCTATGGCCATTTATTTCAAGGTTGACCCTATTTAATGTTTGGCTTATATTTTCTATTAATCGAAAAATATCCCTTAATATCTTTCTTAGATGAGTCGGAAGTCAAATTATTTTAATGCAGTTTTGTTCCAAAGATCGAGTGAATTCTAAAAACACCTTTATAATTGAAATGGGGCAATTTTAGACGAAGATATGGCCATTTATTTCAAGGTAGACCCTATTTAATGCTTTCCATATATTTTCTATTTATCGAAGAATATCCCTTAATATCTTTCTTAGATGAGTCGGAAGTCAAATTATTTTAACACAGTTTTGTTCCAAAGATTGAGCGAAATCTTAAAACACCTTTATAATTGAAATGGGGCAGTTTTTGACGAAGATATGGCCATTTATTTCAAGGTAGACCCTATTTAATGCTTTCCATATATTTTCTATTTATCGAAGAATATCCCTTAATATCGTTCTTAGATGAGTCGGAAGTCAAATTATTTTAATGCAGTTTTGTTCCAAAGATCGAGCGAATTTTAAAAACACCTTTTTAATTGAAATGGGGCAATTTTTGACGAAGATATGGCTATTTATTTCAAGGTAGAGCCTATTTAATGCTTTCCATATATTTTCTATTAATCGAAGAATATCCCTTAATATCTTTCTTAGATGAGTCGGAAGTCTAATTATTTTCATGCAGTTTTGTTCCAAAGATCAAGCAAATTTAAAAACGCCATTATAATTGAAATGGGGCAATTTTTGACGAAGATATGTCCATTTATTTCAAGGTTGACCCTATTTAATGTTTGGCTTATATTTTCTATTAATCGAAGAATATCCCTTAATATCTTTCTTAGATGAGTCGGAAGTCGAATTATTTTAATGCAGTTTTGTTCCAAAGATCGAGTGAATTTTGAAAACACCTTTATAATTGAAATGGGGCAATTTTTGACGAAGATATGGCTATTTATTTCAAGGTAGACCCTATTTAATGCTTTCCATATATTTTCTATTTATCGAAGAATATCCCTTAATATCTTTCTTAGATGAGGCGCTAGTCAAATTATTTTAATGCGGTTTTGTTCCAAAGATGGAGCCATTTTTAAAAACACCTTTATAATTGAAATGGGGCAATTTTAGACGAAGATATGGCCATTTATTTCAAGGTAGACCCTATTTAATGCTTTCCATATATTTTCTATTTATCGAAGAATATCCCTTAATATCTTTCTTAGATGAGTCGGTAGTCAAATTATTTTAATGCAGTTTTGTTCCAAAGATCGAGCGAATTCTAAAAACACCTTTATAATTGAAATGGAGCAATTTTTGACGAAGCTATGGCCATCCATATAAAAAAGGTTGACCCTATTTAATGTTTGGCTTATATTTTCTATTAATCAAAGAATATCCCTTAATATCTTTCTTAGATGAGTCGGAAGTCAAATTATTTTAATGCAGTTTTGTTCCAAAGATCAAGCAAATTTAAAAACGCCTTTATAATTGAAATGGGGCAATTTTTGATGAAGATTTGGCCATTTATTTCAAGGTAGACCCTATTTAATGCTTTCCATATATTTTCTATTTATCGAAGAATATCCCTTAATATCTTTCTTCGATGAGTCGGAAGTCAGCTTATTTTAATGCAGTTTTGTTCCAAAGATTGAGTGAATTCTAAAAACACCTTTATAATTGAAATGGAGCAATTTTTGACGAAGATATGGCCATTTATTTCATGGTAGACCCTACATAATACTTTCCATATATTTTCTATTTATCGAAGAATATCCCTTAATACCTTTCTTAGATGAGTCGAAAGTCAAATTATTTTAATGCAGTTTTGTTCCAAAGATCGAGTGAATTTTGAAAACACCTTTACAATTAAAATGGGGCAATTTTTGACGAAGATATGGCCATTTATTTCAAGGTAGACCCTATTTTATGCTTTCCATATATTTTCTATTTATCGAAGAATATCCCTTAATATCTTTCTTAGATGAAACGGAAGTCAAATTATTTTAATGCAGTTTTGTTCCAAAGATCAAGCAAATTTAAAAACGCCTTTATAATTGAAATGGGGCAGTTTTTGACGAAGATATGGCCATTTATTTCAAGGTTGACCCTATTTAATGTTTGGCTTATATTTTCTATTAATCGAAGAATATCCCTTAATATCTTTCTTAGATGAGTCGGAAGTCGAATTATTTTAATACAGTTTTGTTTCAAAGGTCGAGTGAATTGTAAAAACACCTTTATAATTGAAATGGGGCAATTTTTGACGAAGATATGGCCATTTATTTCAAGGTAGACCCTATTTAATGCTTTCCATATATTTTCTATTTATCGAAGAATATCCTTTAATACCTTTCTAAGATGAGTCGGAAGTCAAATTATTTTAATGCAGTTTTGTTCGAAAGATTGAGTGAATTCTAAAAACACCTTTATAATTGAAATGGGGCAATTTTTGACGAAGATATGGCCATTTATTTCAAGGTAGACCCTATTTAATGCTTTCCATATATTTTCTATTTATCGAAGAATATCCCTTAATATCTTTCTTAGATGAGTCGGAAGTCAAATTATTTTAATGCAGTTTTGTTCCAAAGATCAAGCAAATTTAAAAACGCCTTTATAATTGAAATGGGGCAATTTTTGATGAAGATTTGGCCATTTATTTCAAGGTAGACCCTATTTAATGCTTTCCATATATTTTCTATTTATCGAAGAATATCCCTTAATATCTTTCTTAGATGAGTCGGAAGTCAGCTTATTTTAATGCAGTTTTGTTTCAAAGATTGAGTGAATTTTAAAAACACCTTTATAATTGAAATGGAGCAATTTTTGACGAAGATATGGCCATTTATTTCAAGGTAGACCCTACATAATACTTTCCATATATTTTCTATTTATCGAAGAATATCCCTTAATACCTTTCTTAGATGAGTCGAAAGTCAAATTATTTTAATGCAGTTTTGTTCCAAAGATCGAGTGAATTTTGAAAACACCTTTACAATTAAAATGGGGCAATTTTTGACGAAGATATGGCCATTTATTTCAAGGTAGAGCCTATTTAATGCTTTCCATATATTTTCTATTTATCGAAGAATATCCCTTAATATCTTTCTTAGATGAGTCGGAAGTCAAATTATTTTAATGCAGTTTTGTTCCAAAGATCAAGTGAATTCTTAAAACTTCTTTATAATTGAAATGGGGCAGTTTTTGACGAAGATATGGCCATTTATTTCAAGGTTGACCCTATTTAATGTTTGGCTTATATTTTCTATTAATCGAAGAATATCCCTTAATATCTTTCTTAGATGAGTCGGTAGTCAAATTATTTTAATGCAGTTTTGTTTCAAAGGTCGAGTGAATTGTAAAAACACCTTTATAATTGAAATGGGGCAATTTTTGACGAAGATATGGCCATTTATTTCAAGGTAGACCCTATTCAATGCTTTCCATATATTTTCTATTTATCGAAGAATATCCCTTAATATCTTTCTTAGACGAGTCGAAAGTCAAATTATTTTAACGCAGTTTTGTTTCAAAGATTGAGTGAATTCTAAAAACACCTTTATAATTGAAATGAGGCAATTTTTGACGAAGATATGGCCATTTATTTCAAGGTTGACCCTATTTAATGTTTGGCTTATATTTTCTATTAATCGAAGAATATCCCTTAATATCTTTCTTAGATGAATCGGAAGTCAAATTATTTTAATGCAGTTTTGTTCCAAAGATCGAGTGAATTCTAAAAACACCTTTATAATTGAAATGGGGCAACTTGAGACAAAGATATGGCCATTTATTTCAAGGTTGACCCTATTTAATGTTTGCCTTATATTTTCTGTTAATCAAAGAATATCCCTTAATATCTTTCTTACATGAGTCAAAAGTCAAATTATTTTAATGCAGTTTTGTTCCAAAGATCGAGTGAATTCTAAAAACACCTTTATAATTGAAATGGGGCAGTTTTTGTAGAGCATATAGCCATTTATTTCAAGGTAGAGCCTATTAAATGCTTTCCATATATTTTCTATTTATCGAAGAATATCCCTTAATATCTTTCTTAGATGAGTCGGAAGTCAAATTATTTTAATGCAGTTTTGTTCCTAAGATAGAGTGAATTCTTAAAACTTCTGTATATTTGAAATGGGGCAATTTTTGACGAAGATATGGCCATTTATTTCAAGGTTGACCCTATTTAATGTTTGGCTTATATTTGCTATTAATCGAAGAATATCCCTTAATACCTTTCTTAGATGAATCGGAAGTCAAATTATTTTAATGCATTTTTGTTCGAAAGATCGAGTGAATTCTAAAAACATCTTTATAATTGAAATGGAGCAATTTTTGACAAAGATATGGCCATTTATTTCAAGGTAGAGCCTATTTAATGCTCTCCATATATTTTCTATTAATCGAAGAATATCCCTTAATATCTTTCTTAGATGAGTCGGAAGTCAAATTATTTTAACGCAGTTTTGTTCCAAAGATCAAGTGAATTCTAAAAACACCTTTATAGTTGAAATGGAGCAATCTTTGACGAAGATATGGCCATTTATTTCAAGGTAGACCCTACTTAATACTTTCCATATATTTTCTATCTATATCCCTTAATATCTTTCTTAGATGAGTCGGAAGTCAAATTATTTTAATGCAGTTTTGTTCCAAAGATCAGGTGAATTCTAAAAACACTTTATAATTGGAATGGGGCAATTTTTGACGAAGATATAGCCATTTATTTCAAGGTAGAGCCTATTTAATGCTCTCCATATATTTTCTATTAATCGAAGAATATCCCTTAATATCTTTCTTAGATGAGTCGGAAGTCAAATTATTTTAATGCAGTTTTGTTTCAAAGGTCGAGTGAATTCTAAAAACACCTTTATAATTGAAATGGGGCAATTTTTGACGAAGATATGGCCATTTATTTCAAGGTTGACCCTATTTAATGCTTTCCATATATTTTCTATTTATCGAAGAATATCCCTTAATATCTTTCTTAGATGAGTCGGAAGTCAAATTATTTTAATGCAGTTTTGTTCCAAAGATAGAGTGAATTCTTAAAACTTCTTTATATTTGAAATGAGGCAATTTTTGACGAAGATATGGCCATTTATTTCAAGGTTGACCCTATTTAATGTTTGGCTTATATTTTCTATTAATCGAAGAATATCCCTTAATACCTTTCTTAGATGAGTCGGAAGTCAAATTATTTTAATGCATTTTTGTTCGAAAGATCGAGTGAATTCTAAAAACACCTATATAATTGAAATGGGGCAATTTTTGACGAAGATATGGCTATTTATTTCAAGGTAGACCCTATTTAATGCTTTCCATATATTTTCTATTTATCGAAGAATATCCCTTAATATCTTTCTTAGATGAGTCGGAAGTCAAATTATTTTAACACAGTTTTGTTCCAAAGATTGAGCGAAATCTTAAAACACCTTTATAATTGAAATGGGGCAGTTTTTGACGAAGATATGGCCATTTATTTCAAGGTAGACCCTATTTAATGCTTTCCATATATTTTCTATTTTTCGAAGAATATCCCGTAATATCTTTCTTAGATGAGTCGAAAGTCAAATTATTTTAATGCAGTTTTGTTCCAAAGATCGAGCGAATTTTAAAAACACCTTTATAATTGAAATGGAGCAATTTTTGACAAGGATACGGCTATTTATTTCAAGGTAGACCCTATTTAATGCTTTCCATATATTTTCTATTTATCGAAGAATATCCCTTAATATCTTTCTTAGATGAGTCGGAAGTCAGCTTATTTTAATGCAGTTTTGTTCCAAAGATCAAGCAAATTTAAAAACGCCTTTATAATTGAAATGGGGCAATTTTTGACGAAGATATGGCCATTTATTTCAAGGTTGACCCTATTTAATGTTTGGCTTATATTTTCTATTAATCGAAGAATATCCCTTAATATCTTTCTTAGATGAGTCGGAAGTCGAATTATTTTAATACAGTTTTGTTTCAAAGGTCGAGTGAATTGTAAAAACACCTTTATAATTGAAATGGGGCAATTTTTGACGAAGATATGGCCATTTATTTCAAGGTAGACCCTATTTAATGCTTTCCATATATTTTCTATTTATCGAAGAATATCCTTTAATACCTTTCTAAGATGAGTCGGAAGTCAAATTATTTTAATGCAGTTTTGTTTGAAAGATTGAGTGAATTCTAAAAACACCTTTATAATTGAAATGGGGCAATTTTTGACGAAGATATGGCCATTTATTTCAAGGTAGAGCCTATTTAATGCTTTCCATATATTTTCTATTTATCGAAGAATATCCCTTAATATCTTTCTTAGATGAGTCGGAAGTCAAATTATTTTAATGCAGTTTTGTTCCAAAGATCAAGCAAATTTAAAAACGCCTTTATAATTGAAATGGGGTAATTTTTGATGAAGATTTGGCCATTTATTTCAAGGTAGACCCTATTTAATGCTTTCCATATATTTTCTATTTATCGAAGAATATCCCTTAATATCTTTCTTAGATGAGTCGGAAGTCAGCTTATTTTAATGCAGTTTTGTTTCAAAGATTGAGTGAATTTTAAAAACACCTTTATAATTGAAATGGAGCAATTTTTGACGAAGATATGGCCATTTATTTCAAGGTAGACCCTACATAATACTTTCCATATATTTTCTATTTATCGAAGAATATCCCTTAATACCTTTCTTAGATGAGTCGAAAGTCAAATTATTTTAATGCAGTTTTGTTCCAAAGATCGAGTGAATTTTGAAAACACCTTTACAATTAAAATGGGGCAATTTTTGACGAAGATATGGCCATTTATTTCAAGGTAGAGCCTATTTAATGCTTTCCATATATTTTCTATTTATCGAAGAATATCCCTTAATATCTTTCTTAGATGAGTCGGAAGTCAAATTATTTTAATGCAGTTTTGTTCCAAAGATCAAGTGAATTCTTAAAACTTCTTTATAATTGAAATGGGGCAGTTTTTGACGAAGATATGGCCATTTATTTCAAGGTTGACCCTATTTAATGTTTGGCTTATATTTTCTATTAATCGAAGAATATCCCTTAATATCTTTCTTAGATGAGTCGGTAGTCAAATTATTTTAATGCAGTTTTGTTTCAAAGGTCGAGTGAATTGTAAAAACACCTTTATAATTGAAATGGGGCAATTTTTGACGAAGATATGGCCATTTATTTCAAGGTAGACCCTATTCAATGCTTTCCATATATTTTCTATTTATCGAAGAATATCCCTTAATACCTTTCTAAGATGAGTCGGAAGTCAAATTATTTTAAAGCAGTTTTGTTCGAAAGATTGAGTGAATTCTAAAAACACCTTTATAATTGAAATGAGGCAATTTTTGACGAAGATATGGCCATTTATTTCAAGGTTGACCCTATTTAATGTTTGGCTTATATTTTCTATTAATCGAAGAATATCCCTTAATATCTTTCTTAGATGAATCGGAAGTCAAATTATTTTAATGCAGTTTTGTTCCAAAGATCGAGTGAATTCTAAAAACACCTTTATAATTGAAATGGGGCAATTTTTGACGAAGATATGGCCATTTATTTCAAGGTTGACCCTATTCAATGTTTGCCTTATATTTTCTGTTAATCAAAGAATATCCCTTAATATCTTTCTTACATGAGTCAAAAGTCAAATTATTTTAATGCAGTTTTGTTCCAAAGATCGAGTGAATTCTAAAAACACCTTTATAATTGAAATGGGGCAATTTTTGTACGAACATATAGCCATTTATTTCAAGGTAGAGCCTATTTAATGCTTTCCATATATTTTCTATTTATCGAAGAATATCCCTTAATATCTTTCTTAGATGAGTCGGAAGTCAAATTATTTTAATGCAGTTTTGTTCCAAAGATAGAGTGAATTCTTAAAACTTCTTTATATTTGAAATGAGGCAATTTTTGACGAAGATATGGCCATTTATTTCAAGGTTGACCCTATTTAATGTTTGGCTTATATTTGCTATTAATCGAAGAATATCCCTTAATACCTTTCTTAGATGAATCGGAAGTCAAATTATTTTAATGCATTTTTGTTCGAAAGATCGAGTGAATTCTAAAAACATCTTTATAATTGAAATGGAGCAATTTTTGACAAAGATATGGCCATTTATTTCAAGGTAGAGCCTATTTAATGCTCTCCATATATTTTCTATTAATCGAAGAATATCCCTTAATATCTTTCTTAGATGAGTCGGAAGTCAAATTATTTTAACGCAGTTTTGTTCCAAAGATCAAGTGAATTCTAAAAACACCTTTATAGTTGAAATGGAGCAATCTTTGACGAAGATATGGCCATTTATTTCAAGGTAGACCCTACTTAATACTTTCCATATATTTTCTATCTATCATCCCTTAATATCTTTCTTAGATGAGTCGGAAGTCAAATTATTTTAATGCAGTTTTGTTCCAAAGATCAGGTGAATTCTAAAAATACCTTTATATTTAAAATGGGGCAATTTTTGACGAAGATATAGCCATTTATTTCAAGTTTGACCTTATTTAATGCTTTCCATATATTTTCCATTAAGCGAAGAGTATCCCTTAATATCTTTCTTAAATGAGTCGGAAGTCAAATTATTTTAATGCAGTTTTGTTCCAAAGGTCGAGTGAATTCTAAAAACACCTTTATAATTGAAATGGGGCAATTTTTGACGAAGATATGGCCATTTATTTCAAGGTAGAGCCTATTTAATGCTTTCCATATATTTTCTATTTATCGAAGAATATCCCTTAATATCCTTTTTAGATGAGTCGGTAGTCAAACTATTTTAATGCAGTTTTGTTTCAAAGATTGAGTGAATTCTAAAAACACCTTTATAATTGAAATGAGGCAATTTTTGACGAAGATGTTGCCATTTATTTCAAGGTTGACCCTATTTAATGTTTGGCTTATATTTTCTATTAATCGAAGAATATCCCTTAATACCTTTCTTAGATGAGTCGGAAGTCAAATTATTTTAATGCATTTTTGTTCGAAAGATCGAGTGAATTCTAAAAACACCTTTATAATTGAAATGGGGCAATTTTAGACGAAGATATGGCTATTTATTTCAAGGTAGACCCTATTTAATGCTTTCCATATATTTTCTATTTATCGAAGAATATCCCTTAATATCTTTCTTAGATGAGTCGGAAGTCAAATTATTTTAACACAGTTTTGTTCCAAAGATTGAGCGAAATCTTAAAACACCTTTATAATTGAAATGGGGCAGTTTTTGACGAAGATATGGCCATTTATTTCAAGGTAGACCCTATTAATGCTTTCCATATATTTTCTATTTATCGAAGAATATCCCTTAATATCTTTCTTAGATGAGTCGGTAGTCAAATTATTTTAATGCAGTTTTGTTCCAAAGATCGAGCGAATTTTAAAAACACCTTTATAATTGAAATGGAGCAATTTTTGACGAAGATATGGCTATTTATTTCAAGGTAGAGCCTATTTAATGCTTTCCATATATTTTCTATTTATCGAAGAATATCCCTTAATATCTTTCTTAGATGAGGCGCTAGTCAAAATATTTTAATGCAGTTTTGTTCCAAAGATCGAGCCAATTTTAAAAACACCTTTATAATTGAAATGGGGCAATTTTAGACGAAGATATGGCCATTTATTTCAAGGTAGACCCTATTTAATGCTTTCCATATATTTTCTATTTATCGAAGAATATCCCTTAATATCTTTCTTAGATGAGTCGGTAGTCAAATTATTTTAATGCAGTTTTGTTCCAAAGATCGAGCGAATTTTAAAAACACCTTTATAATTGAAATGGAGCAATTTTAGACGAAGCTATGGCCATTTATTTCAAGGTTGACCCTATTTAATGTTTGGCTTATATTTTCTATTAATCGAAGAATATCCCTTAATATCTTTCTTAGATGAGTCGGAAGTCAAATTATTTTAATGCAGTTTTGTTCCAAAGATCAAGCAAATTTAAAAACGCCTTTATAATTGAAATGGAGCAATTTTTGACGAAGATATGGCCATTTATTTCAAGGTAGACCCTACATAATACTTTCCATATATTTTCTATTTATCGAAGAATATCCCTTAATACCTTTCTTAGATGAGTCGAAAGTCAAATTATTTTAATGCAGTTTTGTTCCAAAGATCGAGTGAATTTTGAAAACACCTTTACAATTGAAATGGGGCAATTTTTGACGAAGATATGGCCATTTATTTCAAGGTAGAGCCTATTTAATGCTTTCCATATATTTTCTATTTATCGAAGAATATCCCTTAATATCTTTCTTAGATGAGTCGGAAGTCAAATTATTTTAATGCAGTTTTG
>NW_025062788.1:0-78130 GCF_018153295.1 Drosophila grimshawi | reverse complement strand
CATCCGTTTGAATTTGGAAACAGAAACTTAAAACGTCAATTTCTCGAAATGACTTCGAGACTACATATTTTCAGCTTTTGATGCAGAATCAAAATATATAAAAAGGGCTTCATAATGTTGAAAGAAATTCTAACTTCTGACAATTATTGGCGAAGATACATCCGTTTGAATTTGGAAACAGAAACTTAAAACGTCAATTTCTCGAAATGACTTCGAGACTACATATTTTCAGCTTTTGATGCAGAGTCAAAATATATAAAAAGGGCTTCATAATGTTGAAAGAAATTCTAACTTCTGACAATTATTGGCGAAGATACATCCGTTTGAATTTGGAAACAGAAACTTAAAACGTCAATTTCTCGAAATGACTTCGAGACTACATATTTTCAGCTTTTGATGCAGAATCAAAATATATAAAAAGGGCTTCATAATGTTGAAAGAAATTCTAACTTCTGACAATTATTGGCGAAGATACATCCGTTTGAATTTGGAAACAGAAACTTAAAACGTCAATTTCTCGAAATGACTTCGAGACTACATATTTTCAGCTTTTGATGCAGAGTCAAAATATATAAAAAGGGCTTCATAATGTTGAAAGAAATTCTAACTTCTGACAATTATTGGCGAAGATACATCCGTTTGAATTTGGAAACAGAAACTTAAAACGTCAATTTCTCGAAATGACTTCGAGACTACATATTTTCAGCTTTTGATGCAGAGTCAAAATATATAAAAAGGGCTTCATAATGTTGAAAGAAATTCTAACTTCTGACAATTATTGGCGAAGATACATCCGTTTGAATTTGGAAACAGAAACTTAAAACGTCAATTTCTCGAAATGACTTCGAGACTACATATTTTCAGCTTTTGATGCAGAATCAAAATATATAAAAAGGGCTTCATAATGTTGAAAGAAATTCTAACTTCTGACAATTATTGGCGAAGATACATCCGTTTGAATTTGGAAACAGAAACTTAAAACGTCAATTTCTCGAAATGACTTCGAGACTACATATTTTCAGCTTTTGATGCAGAATCAAAATATATAAAAAGGGCTTCATAATGTTGAAAGAAATTCTAACTTCTGACAATTATTGGCGAAGATACATCCGTTTGAATTTGGAAACAGAAACTTAAAACGTCAATTTCTCGAAATGACTTCGAGACTACATATTTTCAGCTTTTGATGCAGAATCAAAATATATAAAAAGGGCTTCATAATGTTGAAAGAAATTCTAACTTCTGACAATTATTGGCGAAGATACATCCGTTTGAATTTGGAAACAGAAACTTAAAACGTCAATTTCTCGAAATGACTTCGAGACTACATATTTTCAGCTTTTGATGCAGAATCAAAATATATAAAAAGGGCTTCATAATGTTGAAAGAAATTCTAACTTCTGACAATTATTGGCGAAGATACATCCGTTTGAATTTGGAAACAGAAACTTAAAACGTCAATTTCTCGAAATGACTTCGAGACTACATATTTTCAGCTTTTGATGCAGAATCAAAATATATAAAAAGGGCTTCATAATGTTGAAAGAAATTCTAACTTCTGACAATTATTGGCGAAGATACATCCGTTTGAATTTGGAAACAGAAACTTAAAACGTCAATTTCTCGAAATGACTTCGAGACTACATATTTTCAGCTTTTGATGCAGAGTCAAAATATATAAAAAGGGCTTCATAATGTTGAAAGAAATTCTAACTTCTGACAATTATTGGCGAAGATACATCCGTTTGAATTTGGAAACAGAAACTTCAAACGTCAATTTCTCGAAATGACTTCGAGACTACATATTTTCAGTTTTTGATGCAGAATCAAAATATATAAAAAGGGCTTCATAATGTTGAAAGAAATTCTAACTTTTGACAATTATTGGCGAAGATACATCCGTTTGAATTTGTAAACAGAAACTTAAAACGTCAATTTCTCGAAATGACTTCGAAACTACATATTTTCAGCTTTTGATGCAGAGTCAAAATATATAAAAAGGGCTTCATAATGTTGAAAGAAATTCTAACTTCTGACAATTATTGGCGAAGATACATCCGTTTGACTTTGGAAACTGAAACTTAAAACGTCAATTTCTCGAAATGACTTCGAGACTAGATATTTTTAGCTTTTGATGCAGAGTCAAAAAATATAAAAAGTGCTTCATAATGTTGAAAGAAATTCTAACTTCTGACAATTATTGGCGAAGATATATCCGTTTGAGTTTGGAAACAGAAACTTAAAACGTCAATTTCTCGAAATGACTTCGAGACTACATATTTTCAGCTTTTGATGCAGAATCAAAATATATAAAAAGGGGTTCATAATGTTGAAAGAAATTCTAACTTCTGACAATTATTGGCGAAGATACATCCGTTTGAATTTGGAAACAGAAACTTAAAACGTCAATTTCTCGAAGTGACTTCAAGACTACATATTTTCAACTTTTGATGCAGAATCAAAATATATAAAAAGGGCTTCATAATGTTGAAAGAAATTCTAACTTCTGACAATTATTGGCGAAGATACATCCGTTTGAATTTGGAAACAGAAACTTAAAACGTCCATTTCTCGAAATGACTTCGAGACTACATATTTTCAGCTTTTGATGCAGAGTCAAAATATATAAAAAGGGCTTCATAATGTTGAAAGAAATTCTAACTTCTGACAATTATTGGCGAAGATACATCCGTTTGAATTTGTAAACAGAAACTTAAAACGTCAATTTCTCGAAATGACTTCGAAACTACATATTTTCAGCTTTTGATGCAGAGTCAAAATATATAAAAAGGGCTTCATAATGTTGAAAGAAATTCTAACTTCTGACAATTATTGGCGAAGATACATCCGTTTGACTTTGGCAACTGAAACTTAAAACGTCAATTTCTCGAAATGACTTCGAGACTAGATATTTTTAGCTTTTGATGCAGAGTCAAAAAATATAAAAAGTGCTTCATAATGTTGAAAGAAATTCTAACTTCTGACAATTATTGGCGAAGATATATCCGTTTGAGTTTGGAAACAGAAACTTAAAACGTCAATTTCTTGAAATGACTTCGAGACTACATATTTTCAGCTTTTGATGCAGAATCAAAATATATAAAAAGGGCTTCATAATGTTGAAAGAAATTCTAACTTCTGACAATTATTGGCGAAGATACATCCGTTTGAATTTGGAAACAGAAACTTAAAACGTCAATTTCTCGAAATGACTTCGAGACTACATATTTTCAGCTTTTGATGCAGAGTCAAAATATATAAAAAGGGCTTCATAATGTTGAAAGAAATTCTAACTTCTGACAATTATTGGCGAAGATACATCCGTTTGAATTTGGAAACAGAAACTTAAAACGTCAATTTCTCGAAATGACTTCGAGACTACATATTTTCAGCTTTTGATGCAGAATCAAAATATATAAAAAGGGCTTCATAATGTTGAAAGAAATTCTAACTTCTGACAATTATTGGCGAAGATACATCCGTTTGAATTTGGAAACAGAAACTTAAAACGTCAATTTCTCGAAATTGACTTCAAGACTACATATTTTTAGCTTTTGATGCAGAATCAAAATATATAAAAAGGGCTTCATAATGTTGAAAGAAATTCTAACTTCTGACAATTATTGGCGAAGATACATCCGTTTGAATTTGGAAACAGAAACTTAAAACGTCAATTTCTCGAATTGACTTCAAGACTACATATTTTCAGCTTTTGATGCAGAGTCAAAATATATAAAAAGGGCTTCATAATGTTGAAAGAAATTCTAACTTCTGACAATTATTGGCGAAGATACATCCGTTTGAATTTGGAAACAGAAACTTCAAACGTCAATTTCTCGAAATGACTTCGAGACTACATATTTCCAGCTTTGATGCAGAATCAAAATATATAAAAAGGGCTTCATAATGTTGAAAGAAATTCTAACTTTTGACAATTATTGGCGAAGATACATCCGTTTGAATTTGTAAACAGAAACTTAAAACGTCAATTTCTCGAAATGACTTCGAGACTACATATTTTCAGCTTTTGATGCAGAGTCAAAATATATAAAAAGGGCTTCATAATGTTGAAAGAAATTCTAACTTCTGACAATTATTGGCGAAGATACATCCGTTTGAATTTGGAAACAGAAACTTAAAACATCAATTTCTCGGAATGACTTCGAGACTACATATTTTCAGCTTTTGATGCAGAATCAAAATATATAAAAAGGGCTTCATAATGTTGAAAGAAATTCTAACTTCTGACAATTATTGGCGAAGATACATCCGTTTGAGTTTGGAAACAGAAACTTAAAACGTCAATTTCTCGAATTGACTTCAAGACTACATATTTTCAGCTTTTGATGCAGAATCAAAATATATAAAAAGGGCTTCATAATGTTGAAAGAAATTCTAACTTCTGACAATTATTGGCGAAGATACATCCGTTTGAATTTGGAAACAGAAACTTAAAACGTCAATTTCTCGAATTGACTTCAAGACTACATATGTTCAGTTTTTGATGCAGAGTCAAAATATATAAAAAGGGCTTCATAATGTTGAAAGAAATTCTAACTTCTGACAATTATTGGCGAAGATACATCCGTTTGAATTTGGAAACAGAAACTTAAAACGTCAATTTCTCGAATTGACTTCAAGACTACATATTTTCAGCTTTTGATGCAGAGTCAAAATATATAAAAAGGGCTTCATAATGTTGAAAGAAATTCTAACTTCTGACAATTATTGGCGAAGATACATCCGTTTGAATTTGGAAACAGAAACTTCAAACGTCAATTTCTCGAAATGACTTCGAGACTACATATTTCCAGCTTTGATGCAGAATCAAAATATATAAAAAGGGCTTCATAATGTTGAAAGAAATTCTAACTTTTGACAATTATTGGCGAAGATACATCCGTTTGAATTTGTAAACAGAAACTTAAAACGTCAATTTCTCGAAATGACTTCGAAACTACATATTTTCAGCTTTTGATGCAGAGTCAAAATATATAAAAAGGGCTTCATAATGTTGAAAGAAATTCTAACTTCTGACAATTATTGGCGAAGATACATCCGTTTGACTTTGGAAACTGAAACTTAAAACGTCAATTTCTCGAAATGACTTCGAGACTAGATATTTTTAGCTTTTGATGCAGAGTCAAAATATATAAAAAGGGCTTCATAATGTTGAAAGAAATTCTAACTTCTGACAATTATTGGCGAAGATACATCCGTTTGAATTTGGAAACAGAAACTTAAAACGTCAATTTCTCGAAATGACTTCGAGACTACATATTTTCAGCTTTTGATGCAGAATCAAAATATATAAAAAGGGCTTCATAATGTTGAAAGAAATTCTAACTTCTGACAATTATTGGCGAAGATACATCCGTTTGAATTTGGAAACAGAAACTTAAAACGTCAATTTCTCGAAATGACTTCGAGACTACATATTTTCAGCTTTTGATGCAGAATCAAAATATATAAAAAGGGCTTCATAATGTTGAAAGAAATTCTAACTTCTGACAATTATTGGCGAAGATACATCCGTTTGAATTTGGAAACAGAAACTTAAAACGTCAATTTCTCGAAATGACTTCGAGACTACATATTTTCAGCTTTTGATGCAGAGTCAAAATATATAAAAAGGGCTTCATAATGTTGAAAGAAATTCTAACTTCTGACAATTATTGGCGAAGATACCGATCCGTTTGAATTTGGAAACAGAAACTTAAAACGTCAATTTCTCGAAATGACTTCGAGACTACATATTTTCAGCTTTTGATGCAGAGTCAAAATATATAAAAAGGGCTTCATAATGTTGAAAGAAATTCTAACTTCTGACAATTATTGGCGAAGATACAATCCGTTTGAATTTGGAAACAGAAACTTAAAACGTCAATTTCTCGAAATGACTTCGAGACTACATATTTTCAGCTTTTGATGCAGAGTCAAAATATATAAAAAGGGCTTCATAATGTTGAAAGAAATTCTAACTTCTGACAATTATTGGCGAAGATACATCCGTTTGAATTTGGAAACAGAAACTTAAAACGTCAATTTCTCGAATTGACTTCAAGACTACATATTTTCAGCTTTTGATGCAGAATCAAAATATATAAAAAGGGCTTCATAATGTTGAAAGAAATTCTAACTTCTGACAATTATTGGCGAAGATACATCCGTTTGAATTTGGAAACAGAAACTTAAAACGTCAATTTCTCGAATTGACTTCAAGACTACATATTTTCAGCTTTTGATGCAGAATCAAAATATATAAAAAGGGCTTCATAATGTTGAAAGAAATTCTAACTTCTGACAATTATTGGCGAAGATACATCCGTTTGAATTTGGAAACAGAAACTTCAAACGTCAATTTCTCGAAATGACTTCGAGACTACATATTTCCAGCTTTGATGCAGAATCAAAATATATAAAAAGGGCTTCATAATGTTGAAAGAAATTCTAACTTTTGACAATTATTGGCGAAGATACATCCGTTGTTGAAAGAAATTCTAACTTCTGACAATTATTGGCGAAGATACATCCGTTTGAATTTGTAAACAGAAACTTAAAACGTCAATTTCTCGAAATGACTTCGAGACTACATATTTCCAGCTTTGATGCAGAATCAAAATATATAAAAAGGGCTTCATAATGTTGAAAGAAATTCTAACTTCTGACAATTATTGGCGAAGATACATCCGTTTGAATTTGGAAACAGAAACTTAAAACGTCAATTTCTCGAAATGACTTCGAGACTACATATTTTCAGCTTTTGATGCAGAGTCAAAATATATAAAAAGGGCTTCATAATGTTGAAAGAAATTCTAACTTCTGACAATTATTGGCGAAGATACTCGTACATCCGTTTGAATTTGGAAACAGAAACTTAAAACGTCAATTTCTCGAAATGACTTCGAGACTACATATTTTCAGCTTTTGATGCAGAGTCAAAATATATAAAAAGGGCTTCATAATGTTGAAAGAAATTCTAACTTCTGACAATTATTGGCGAAGATACATCCGTTTGAATTTGGAAACAGAAACTTAAAACGTCAATTTCTCGAAATGACTTCGAGACTACATATTTTCAGCTTTTGATGCAGAATCAAAATATATAAAAAGGGCTTCATAATGTTGAAAGAAATTCTAACTTCTGACAATTATTGGCGAAGATACATCCGTTTGAATTTGGAAACAGAAACTTAAAACGTCAATTTCTCGAAGTGACTTCGAGACTACATATTTTCAACTTTTGATGCAGAGTCAAAATATATAAAAAGGGCTTCATAATGTTGAAAGAAATTCTAACTTCTGACAATTATTGGCGAAGATACATCCGTTTGACTTTGGAAACTGAAACTTAAAACGTCAATTTCTCGAAATGACTTCGAGACTAGATATTTTTAGCTTTTGATGCAGAGTCAAAATATATAAAAAGGGCTTCATAATGTTGAAAGAAATTCTAACTTCTGACAATTATTGGCGAAGATACATCCGTTTGAATTTGGAAACAGAAACTTCAAACGTCAATTTCTCGAAATGACTTCGAGACTACATATTTCCAGCTTTGATGCAGAATCAAAATATATAAACAGGGCTTCATAATGTTGAAAGAAATTCTAACTTTTGACAATTATTGGCGAAGATACATCCGTTTGAATTTGTAAACAGAAACTTAAAACGTCAATTTCTCGAAATGACTTCGAAACTACATATTTTCAGCTTTTGATGCAGAGTCAAAATATATAAAAAGGGCTTCATAATGTTGAAAGAAATTCTAACTTCTGACAATTATTGGCGAAGATACATCCGTTTGACTTTGGAAACTGAAACTTAAAACGTCAATTTCTCGAAATGACTTCGAGACTACATATTTTCAGCTTTTGATGCAGAGTCAAAAAATATAAAAAGTGCTTCATAATGTTGAAAGAAATTCTAACTTCTGACAATTATTGGCGAAGATATATCCGTTTGAGTTTGGAAACAGAAACTTAAAACGTCAATTTCTCGAAATGACTTCGAGACTACATATTTTCAGCTTTTGATGCAGAATCAAAATATATAAAAAGGGCTTCATAATGTTGAAAGAAATTCTAACTTCTGACAATTATTGGCGAAGATACATCCGTTTGAATTTGGAAACAGAAACTTAAAACGTCAATTTCTCGAAGTGACTTCGAGACTACATATTTTCAACTTTTGATGCAGAATCAAAATATATAAAAAGGGCTTCATAATGTTGAAAGAAATTCTAACTTCTGACAATTATTGGCGAAGATACATCCGTTTGAATTTGGAAACAGAAACTTAAAACGTCAATTTCTCGAAATGACTTCGAGACTACATATTTTCAGCTTTTGATGCAGAGTCAAAATATATAAAAAGGGCTTCATAATGTTGAAAGAAATTCTAACTTCTGACAATTATTGGCGAAGATACATCCGTTTGAATTTGGAAACAGAAACTTAAAACGTCAATTTCTCGAAATGACTTCGAGACTACATATTTCCAGCTTTGATGCAGAATCAAAATATATAAAAAGGGCTTCATAATGTTGAAAGAAATTCTAACTTCTGACAATTATTGGCGAAGATACATCCGTTTGAATTTGGAAACAGAAACTTAAAACGTCAATTTCTCGAAATGACTTCGAAACTACATATTTTCAGCTTTTGATGCAGAGTCAAAATATATAAAAAGGGCTTCATAATGTTGAAAGAAATTCTAACTTCTGACAATTATTGGCGAAGATACAACCGTTTGACTTTGGAAACTGAAACTTAAAACGTCAATTTCTCGAAATGACTTCGAGACTACATATTTTCAGCTTTTGATGCAGAGTCAAAAAATATAAAAAGTGCTTCATAATGTTGAAAGAAATTCTAACTTCTGACAATTATTGGCGAAGATATATCCGTTTGAGTTTGGAAACAGAAACTTAAAACGTCAATTTCTCGAAATGACTTCGAGACTACATATTTTCAGCTTTTGATGCAGAATCAAAATATATAAAAAGGGCTTCATAATGTTGAAAGAAATTCTAACTTCTGACAATTATTGGCGAAGATACATCCGTTTGAATTTGGAAACAGAAACTTCAAACGTCAATTTCTCGAAGTGACTTCGAGACTACATATTTTCAACTTTTGATGCAGAATCAAAATATATAAAAAGGGCTTCATAATGTTGAAAGAAATTCTAACTTCTGACAATTATTGGCGAAGATACATCCGTTTGAATTTGGAAACAGAAACTTAAAACGTCAATTTCTCGAAATGACTTCGAGACTACATATTTTCAGCTTTTGATGCAGAGTCAAAATATATAAAAAGGGCTTCATAATGTTGAAAGAAATTCTAACTTCTGACAATTATTGGCGAAGATACATCCGTTTGAATTTGGAAACAGAAACTTAAAACGTCAATTTCTCGAAATGACTTCGAGACTACATATTTCCAGCTTTGATGCAGAATCAAAATATATAAAAAGGGCTTCATAATGTTGAAAGAAATTCTAACTTCTGACAATTATTGGCGAAGATACATCCGTTTGAATTTGGAAACAGAAACTTAAAACGTCAATTTCTCGAAATGACTTCGAGACTACATATTTTCAGCTTTTGATGCAGAGTCAAAATATATAAAAAGGGCTTCATAATGTTGAAAGAAATTCTAACTTCTGACAATTATTGGCGAAGATACAATCCGTTTGAATTTGGAAACAGAAACTTAAAACGTCAATTTCTCGAAATGACTTCGAGACTACATATTTTCAGCTTTTGATGCAGAGTCAAAATATATAAAAAGGGCTTCATAATGTTGAAAGAAATTCTAACTTCTGACAATTATTGGCGAAGATACATCCGTTTGAATTTGGAAACAGAAACTTAAAACGTCAATTTCTCGAAATGACTTCGAGACTACATATTTTCAGCTTTTGATGCAGAATCAAAATATATAAAAAGGGCTTCATAATGTTGAAAGAAATTCTAACTTCTGACAATTATTGGCGAAGATACATCCGTTTGAATTTGGAAACAGAAACTTAAAACGTCAATTTCTCGAAGTGACTTCGAGACTACATATTTTCAGCTTTTGATGCAGAGTCAAAATATATAAAAAGGGCTTCATAATGTTGAAAGAAATTCTAACTTCTGACAATTATTGGCGAAGATACATCCGTTTGAATTTGGAAACAGAAACTTAAAACGTCAATTTCTCGAAATGACTTCGAGACTACATATTTTCAGCTTTTGATGCAGAGTCAAAATATATAAAAAGGGCTTCATAATGTTGAAAGAAATTCTAACTTCTGACAATTATTGGCGAAGATACATCCGTTTGAATTTGGAAACAGAAACTTAAAACGTCAATTTCTCGAAATGACTTCGAGACTACATATTTCCAGCTTTGATGCAGAATCAAAATATATAAAAAGGGCTTCATAATGTTGAAAGAAATTCTAACTTTTGACAATTATTGGCGAAGATACATCCGTTTGAATTTGTAAACAGAAACTTAAAACGTCAATTTCTCGAAATGACTTCGAGACTACATATTTTCAGCTTTTGATGCAGAGTCAAAATATATAAAAAGGGCTTCATAATGTTGAAAGAAATTCTAACTTCTGACAATTATTGGCGAAGATACATCCGTTTGACTTTGGAAACTGAAACTTAAAACGTCAATTTCTCGAAATGACTTCGAGACTAGATATTTTTAGCTTTTGATGCAGAGTCAAAAAATATAAAAAGGGCTTCATAATGTTGAAAGAAATTCTAACTTCTGACAATTATTGGCGAAGATACATCCGTTTGAATTTGGAAACAGAAACTTCAAACGTCAATTTCTCGAAATGACTTCGAGACTACATATTTCCAGCTTTTGATGCAGAATCAAAATATATAAAAAGGGCTTCATAATGTTGAAAGAAATTCTAACTTTTGACAATTATTGGCGAAGATACATCCGTTTGAATTTGTAAACAGAAACTTAAAACGTCAATTTCTCGAAATGACTTCGAAACTACATATTTTCAGCTTTTGATGCAGAGTCAAAATATATAAAAAGGGCTTCATAATGTTGAAAGAAATTCTAACTTCTGACAATTATTGGCGAAGGTACATCCGTTTGACTTTGGAAACAGAAACTTAAAACGTCAATTTCTCGAATTGACTTCAAGACTACATATTTTCAGCTTTTGATGCAGAGTCAAAATATATAAAAAGGGCTTCATAATGTTGAAAGAAATTCTAACTTCTGACAATTATTGGCGAAGATATATCCGTTTGAGTTTGGAAACAGAAACTTAAAACGTCAATTTCTCGAAATGACTTCGAGACTACATATTTTCAGCTTTTGATGCAGAATCAAAATATATAAAAAGGGCTTCATAATGTTGAAAGAAATTCTAACTTCTGACAATTATTGGCGAAGATACATCCGTTTGAATTTGGAAACAGAAACTTAAAACGTCAATTTCTCGAAGTGACTTCGAGACTACATATTTTCAGCTTTTGATGCAGAGTCAAAATATATAAAAAGGGCTTCATAATGTTGAAAGAAATTCTAACTTCTGACAATTATTGGCGAAGATACATCCGTTTGAATTTGGAAACAGAAACTTAAAACGTCAATTTCTCGAAATGACTTCGAGACTACATATTTTCAGCTTTTGATGCAGAGTCAAAATATATAAAAAGGGCTTCATAATGTTGAAAGAAATTCTAACTTCTGACAATTATTGGCGAAGATACCAATCCGTTTGAATTTGGAAACAGAAACTTAAAACGTCAATTTCTCGAAATGACTTCGAGACTACATATTTTCAGCTTTTGATGCAGAGTCAAAATATATAAAAAGGGCTTCATAATGTTGAAAGAAATTCTAACTTCTGACAATTATTGGCGAAGATACATCCGTTTGAATTTGGAAACAGAAACTTAAAACGTCAATTTCTCGAAATGACTTCGAGACTACATATTTTCAGCTTTTGATGCAGAGTCAAAATATATAAAAAGGGCTTCATAATGTTGAAAGAAATTCTAACTTCTGACAATTATTGGCGAAGATACATCCGTTTGAATTTGGAAACAGAAACTTAAAACGTCAATTTCTCGAAATGACTTCGAGACTACATATTTTCAGCTTTTGATGCAGAGTCAAAATATATAAAAAGGGCTTCATAATGTTGAAAGAAATTCTAACTTCTGACAATTATTGGCGAAGATACATCCGTTTGAATTTGGAAACAGAGACTTAAAACGTCGATTTTTCGAAATGACTTCGAGACTACATATTTTTAGCTTTTGATGCAGAGTCAAAATATATAAAAAGGGCTTCATAATGTTGAACGAAATTCTAACTTCTGACAATTATTGGCGAAGATACATCCGTTTGAATTTGGGAACAGAAACTTAAAACGTCAATTTCTCGAAATGACTTCGAGACTACATATTTTCAGCTTTTGATGCAGAATCAAAATATATAAAAAGGGCTTCATAATGTTGAAAGAAATTCTAACTTCTGACAATTATTGGCGAAGATACATCCGTTTGAATTTGGAAACAGAAACTTAAAACGTCAATTTCTCGAATTGACTTCAAGACTACATATTTTCAGCTTTTGATGCAGAATCAAAATATATAAAAAGGGCTTCATAATGTTGAAAGAAATTCTAACTTCTGACAATTATTGGCGAAGATACATCCGTTTGAATTTGGAAACAGCAACTTAAAACGTCAATTTCTCGAAATGACTTCGAGACTACATATTTTCAGCTTTTGATGCAGAATCAAAATATATAAAAAGGGCTTCATAATGTTGAAAGAAATTCTAACTTCTGACAATTATTGGCGAAGATACATCCGTTTGAGTTTGGAAAAAGAAACTTAAAACGTCAATTTCTCGAATTGACTTCAAGACTACATATTTTCAGCTTTTGATGCAGAATCAAAATATATAAAAAGGGCTTCATAATGTTGAAAGAAATTCTAACTTCTGACAATTATTGGCGAAGATACATCCGTTTGAGTTTGGAAAAAGAAACTTAAAACGTCAATTTCTCGAATTGACTTCAAGACTACATATTTTCAGCTTTTGATGCAGAATCAAAATATATAAAAAGGGCTTCATATTGTTGAAAGAAATTCTAACTTCTGACAATTATTGGCGAAGATACATCCGTTTGAGTTTGGAAAAAGAAACTTAAAACGTCAATTTCTCGAATTGACTTCAAGACTACATATTTTCAGCTTTTGATGCAGAATCAAAATATATAAAAAGGGCTTCATAATGTGAAAGAAATTCTAACTTCTGACAAATTATTGGCGAAGATACATCCCGTTTGAATTTGGAAACAGCAACTTAAAACGTCAATTTCTCGAAATGACTTCGAGACTACATATTTTCAGCTTTTGATGCAGAATCAAAATATATAAAAAGGGCTTCATAATGTTGAAAGGAAATTCTAACTTCTGACAATTATTGGCGAAGATACATCCGTTTGAATTTGGAAACAGAAACTTAAAACGTCAATTTCTCGAAATGACTTCGAGACTACATATTTTCAGCTTTTGATGCAGAATCAAATATATAAAAACGGCTTCATAATGTTGAAAGAAATTCTAACTTCTGACAATTATTGGCGAAGATACATCCGTTTGAATTTGGAAACAGAAACTTAAAACGTCAATTTCTCGAATTGACTTCGAGACTACATATTTTTAGCTTTTGATGCAGAGTCAAAATATATAAAAAGGGCTTCATAATGTTGAAAGAAATTCTAACTTCTGACAATTATTGGCGAAGATACATCCGTTTGAATTTGGAAACAGAAACTTAAAACGTCAATTTCTCGAATTGACTTCAAGACTACATATTTTCAGCTTTTGATGCAGAGTCAAAATATATAAAAAGGGCTTCATAATGTTGAAAGAAATTCTAACTTCTGACAATTATTGGCGAAGATACATCCGTTTGAATTTGGAAACAGAAACTTCAAACGTCAATTTCTCGAAATGACTTCGAGACTACATATTTTCAGCTTTTAATGCAGAATCAAAATATATAAAAAGGGCTTCATAATGTTGAAAGAAATTCTAACTTCTGACAATTATTGGCGAAGATACATCCGTTTGAATTTGGAAACAGAAACTTAAAACGTCAATTTCTCGAAATGACTTGGAGACTACATTTTTTCAGCTTTTGATGCAGAATCAAAATATATAAAAAGGGCTTCATAATGTTGAAAGAAATTCTAACTTCTGACAATTATTGGCGAAGATACATCCGTTTGAATTTGGAAAGAGAAACTTCAAACGTCAATTTCTCGAAATGACTTCGAGACTACATATTTCTAGCTTTGATGCAGAATCAAAATATATAAAAAGGGCTTCATAATGTTGAAAGAAATTCTAACTTTTGACAATTATTGGCGAAGATACATCCGTTTGAATTTGGAAACAGAAACTTAAAACGTCAATTTCTCGAAATGACTTCGAGATTTCATATTTTCAGCTTTTGATGCAGAATCAAAATATATAAAAAGGGCTTCATAATGTTGAAAGAAATTCTAACTTCTGACAATTATTGGCGAAGATACATCCGTTTGAATTTGGAAACAGAAACTTAAAACGTCAATTTCTCGAAATGACTTCGAGACTACATATTTTCAGCTTTTGATGCAGAATCAAAATATATAAAAATGGCTTCGTAATGTTGAAAGAAATTCTAACTTCTGACAATTATTGGCGAAGATACTTCCGTTTGAGTTTGGAAACAGAAACTTAAAACGTCAATTTCTCGAATTGACTTCAAGACTACATATTTTCAGCTTTTGATGCAGAATCAAAATATATAAAAAGGGGTTCATAATGTTGAAAGAAATTCTAACTTCTGACAATTATTGGCGAAGATACATCCGTTTGAATTTGGAAACAGCAACTTAAAACGTCAATTTCTCGAAATGACTTCGAGACTACATATTTTCAGCTTTTGATGCAGAATCAAAATATATAAAAAGGGCTTCATAATGTTGAAAGAAATTCTAACTTCTGACAATTATTGGCGAAGATACATCCATTTGAATTTGGAAACAGAAACTTAAAACGTCAATTTCTCGAAATGACTTCGAGACTACATATTTTCAGCTTTTGATGCAGAATCAAAATATATAAAAACGGCTTCATAATGTTGAAAGAAATTCTAACTTCTGACAATTATTGGCGAAGATACATCCGTTTGAATTTGGAAACAGAAACTTAAAACGTCAATTTCTCGAATTGACTTCAAGACTACATATTTTTAGCTTTTGATGCAGAGTCAAAATATATAAAAAGGGCTTCATAATGTTGAAAGAAATTCTAACTTCTGACAATTATTGGCGAAGATACATCCGTTTGAATTTGGAAACAGAAACTTAAAACGTCAATTTCTCGAATTGACTTCAAGACTACATATTTTCAGCTTTTGATGCAGAGTCAAAATATATAAAAAGGGCTTCATAATGTTGAAAGAAATTCTAACTTCTGACAATTATTGGCGAAGATATATCCGTTTGAATTTGGAAACAGAAACTTCAAACGTCAATTTCTCGAAATGACTTCGAGACTACATATTTCCAGCTTTGATGCAGAATCAAAATATATAAAAAGGGCTTCATAATGTTGAAAGAAGATCTAACTTCTGACAATTATTGGCGAAGATACATCCGTTTGAATTTGGAAACAGAAACTTAAAACGTCAATTTCTCGAAATGACTTCGAGACTACATATTTTCAGCTTTTGATGCAGAATCAAAATATATAAAAAGGGCTTCATAATGTTGAAAGAAATTCTAACTTCTGACAATTATTGGCGAAGATACATCCGTTTGAATTTGGAAACAGAAACTTAAAACGCCAATTTCTCGAAATGACTTCGAGACTACATATTTTCAGCTTTTGATGCAGAGTCCAAATATATAAAAAGGGCTTCATAATGTTGAAAGAAATTCTAACTTCTGACAAATATTGGCGACGATACATCCGTTTGAGTTTGGAAACAGAAACATAAAACGTAAATTTCTCGAAATGACTTCGAGACTACATATTTTCAGCTTTTGATGCAGAGTCAAAATATATAAAAAGGGCTTCATAATGTTGAAAGAAATTCTAACTTCTGACAATTATTGGCGAAGATACATCCGTTTGAATTTGGAAACAGAAACTGAAAACGTCAATTTCTCGAATTGACTTCAAGACTACATATTTCCAGCTTTGATGCAGAATCAAAATATATAAAAAGGGCTTCATAATGTTAAAAGAAATTCTAACTTTTGACAATTATTGGCAAAGATACATCCGTTTGAATTTGGAAACAAAAACTTAAAACGTCAATTTCTCGAGATGACTTCGAGACTACATATTTTCAGCTTTTAATGCAGAATCAAAATATATAAAAAGGGCTTCATAATGTTGAAAGAAATTCTAACTTCTGACAATTATTGGCGAAGATACATCCGTTTGAATTTGGAAACAGAAACTTAAAACGTCAATTTCTCGAAATGACTTGCAGACTACTTATTTGCAGCTTTTGATGCAGAATCAAAATATATAAAAAGGGCTTCATAATGTTGAAAGAAATTCTAACTTCTGACAATTATTGGCGAAAATACATCCGTTTGAATTTGGAAACAGAAACTTCAAACGTCAATTTCTCGAAATGACTTCGAGACTACATATTTCCAGCTTTGATGCAGAATCAAAATATATAAAAAGGGCTTCATAATGTTGAAAGAAATTCTAACTTTTGACAATTATTGGCGAAGATTCATCCGTTTGAATTTGGAAACAGAAACTTAAAACGTCAATTTCTCGAAATGACTTCGAGACTACATATTTTCAGCTTTTGATGCAGAATCAAAATATATAAAAAGGGCTTCATAATGTTGAAAGAAATTCTAACTTCTGACAATTATTGGCGAAGATACATCCGTTTGAATTTGGAAACAGAAACTTAAAACGTCAATTTCTCGAATTGACTTCGAGACTACATATTTTTAGGTTTTGATGCAGAGTCAAAATATATAAAAAGGGCTTCATAATGTTGAAAGAAATTCTAACTTCTGACAATTATTGGCGAAGATACATCCGTTTGAATTTGGAAACAGAAACTTAAAACGTCAATTTCTCGAATTGACTTCAAGACTACATATTTTCAGCTTTTGATGCAGAGTCAAAATATATAAAAAGGGCTTCATAATGTTGAAAGAAATTCTAACTTCTGACAATTATTGGCGAAGATACATCCGTTTGAATTTGGAAACAGAAACTTAAAACGTCAATTTCTCGAAATGACTTCGAGACTACATATTTCCAGCTTTGATGCAATATCAAAATATATAAAAAGGGCTTCATAATGTTGAAAGAAATTCTAACTTTTGACAATTATTGGCAAAGATACATCCGTTTGAATTTGGAAACAAAAACTTAAAACGTCAATTTCTCGAAATGACTTCGAGACTACATATTTTCAGCTTTTAATGCAGAATCAAAATATATAAAAAGGGCTTCATAATGTTGAAAGAAATTCTAACTTCCGACAATTATTGGCGAAGATACATCCGTTTGAATTTGGAAACAGAAACTTAAAACGTCAATTTCTCGAAATGACTTCAAGACTACATATTTTTAGCTTTTGATGCAGAGTCAAAATATATAAAAAGGGCTTCATAATGTTGAAAGAAATTCTAACTTCTGACAATTATTGGCGAAGATACATCCGTTTGAATTTGGAAACAGAAACTTAAAACGTCAATTTCTCGAAATGACTTCGAGACTACATATTTTCAGCTTTTGATGCAGAATCAAAATATATAAAAAGGGCTTCATAATGTTGAAAGAAATTCTAACTTCTGACAATTATTGGCGAAGATACATCCGTTTGAGTTTGGAAAAAAAAACTTAAAACGTCAGTTTCTCGAATTGACTTCAAGACTACATATTTTCAGCTTTTGATGCAGAATCAAAATATATAAAAAGGGCTTCATAATGTTGAAAGAAATTCTAACTTCTGACAATTATTGGCGAAGATACATCCGTTTGAATTTGGAAACAGCAACTTAAAACGTCAATTTCTCGAAATGACTTCGAGACTACATATTTTCAGCTTTTGATGCAGAATCAAAATATATAAAAAGGGCTTCATAATGTTGAAAGAAATTCTAACTTCTGACAATTATTGGCGAAGATACATCCGTTTGAGTTTGGAAAAAGAAACTTAAAACGTCAATTTCTCGAAATGACTTCGAGACTACATATTTTCAGCTTTTGATGCAGAATCAAAATATATAACAAGGGCTTCATAATGTTGAAAGAAATTCTAACTTCTGACAATTATTGGCGAAGATACATCCGTTTGAGTTTGGAAAAAGAAACTTAAAACGTCAATTTCTCGAATTGACTTCAAGACTACATATTTTCAGCTTTTGATGCAGAATCAAAATATATAAAAAGGGCTTCATAATGTTGAAAGAAATTCTAACTTCTGACAATTATTGGCGAAGATACATCCGTTTGAGTTTGGAAAAAGAAACTTAAAACGTCAATTTCTCGAATTGACTTCAAGACTACATATTTTCAGCTTTTGATGCAGAATCAAAATATATAAAAAGGGCTTCATAATGTTGAAAGAAATTCTAACTTCTGACAATTATTGGCGAAGATACATCCGTTTGAATTTGGAAACAGAAACTTAAAACGTCAATTTCTCGAAATGACTTCGAGACTACATATTTTCAGCTTTTGATGCAGAATCAAAATATATAAAAACGGCTTCATAATGTTGAAAGAAATTCTAACTTCTGACAATTATTGGCGAAGATACATCCGTTTGAATTTGGAAACAGAAACTTAAAACGTCAATTTCTCGAATTGACTTCGAGACTACATATTTTTAGCTTTTGATGCAGAGTCAAAATATATAAAAAGGGCTTCATAATGTTGAAAGAAATTCTAACTTCTGACAATTATTGGCGAAGATACATCCGTTTGAATTTGGAAACAGAAACTTAAAACGTCAATTTCTCGAATTGACTTCAAGACTACATATTTTCAGCTTTTGATGCAGAGTCAAAATATATAAAAAGGGCTTCATAATGTTGAAAGAAATTCTAACTTCTGACAATTATTGGCGAAGATACATCCGTTTGAATTTGGAAACAGAAACTTCAAACGTCAATTTCTCGAAATGACTTCGAGACTACATATTTTCAGCTTTTGATGCAGAATCAAAATATATAAAAAGGGCTTCATAATGTTGAAAGAAATTCTAACTTCTGACAATTATTGGCAAAGATACATCCGTTTGAATTTGGAAACAGAAACTTAAAACGTCAATTTCTCGAAATGACTTCGAGACTACATATTTTCAGCTTTTGATGCAGAGTCAAAATATATAAAAAGGGCTTCATAATGTTGAAAGAAATTCTAACTTCTGACAATTATTGGCGAAGATACATCCGTTTGAATTTGGAAACAGAAACTTAAAACGTCAATTTCTCGAAATGACTTGGAGACTACATATTTTCAGCTTTTGATGCAGAATCAAAATATATAAAAAGGGCTTCATAATGTTGAAAGAAATTCTAACTTCTGACAATTATTGGCGAAGATACATCCGTTTGAATTTGGAAACAGAAACTTCAAACGTCAATATCTCGAAATGACTTCGAGACTACATATTTTCAGCTTTTGATGCAGAGTCAAAATATATAAAAATGGCTTCATAATGTTGAAAGAAATTCTAACTTCTGACAATTATTGGCAAAGATACATCCGTTTGAATTGGAAACAGAAACTTAAACGTCAATTTCTCGAAATGACTTCGAGACTACATATTTTCAGCTTTTGATGCAGAGTCAAAATATATAAAAAGGGCTTCATAATGTTGGAAGAAATTCTAACTTCTGACAATTATTGGCGAAGATACATCCGTTTGAATTTGGAAACAGAAACTTAAATACGTTAATTTCTCGCAATTGACTTCGAGACTACATATTTTCAGCTTTTGATGCAGAATCAAAATATATAAAAAGGGCTTCATAATGTTTAAAGAAATTCTAACTTCTGACAATTATTGGCGAAGATACATCCGTTTGAATTTGGCAACAGAAACTTAAAACGTTAATTTCTCGAAATAACTTCGCGACTACATATTTTCAGCTTTTGATGCAGAGTCAAAATATATAAAAAGGGCTTCATAATGTTGAAAGAAATTCTAACTTCTGACAATTATTGGCGAAGATACATCCGTTTGAATTTGGAAACAGAAACTTAAAACGTCAATTTCTCGAAATGACTTCGAGACTACATATTTTCAGCTTTTGATGCAGAATCAAAATATATAAAAAGGGCTTCATAATGTTGAAAGAAATTCTAACTTCTGACAATTATTGGCAAAGATACATCCGTTTGAATTTGGAAACAGAAACTTAAAACGTCAATTTCTCGAAATGACTTCGAGACTACATATTTTCAGCTTTTGATGCAGAGTCAAAATATATAAAAAGGGCTTCATAATGTTGAAAGAAATTCTAACTTCTGACAATTATTGGCGAAGATACATCCGTTTGAATTTGGAAACAGAAACTTAAAACGTCAATTTCTCGAAATGACTTGGAGACTACTTATTTGCAGCTTTTGATGCAGAATCAAAATATATAAAAAGGGCTTCATAATGTTGAAAGAAATTCTAACTTCTGACAATTATTGGCGAAAATACATCCGTTTGAATTTGGAAACAGAAACTTCAAACGTCAATTTCTCGAAATGACTTCGAGACTACATATTTCCAGCTTTGATGCAGAATCAAAATATATAAAAAGGGCTTCATAATGTTGAAAGAAATTCTAACTTTTGACAATTATTGGCGAAGATACATCCGTTTGAATTTGGAAACAGAAACTTAAAACGTCAATTTCTCGAAATGACTTCGAGACTACATATTTTCAGCTTTTGATGCAGAATCAAAATATATAAAAAGGGCTTCATAATGTTGAAAGAAATTCTAACTTTTGACAATTATTGGCGAAGATACATCCGTTTGAATTTGGAAACAGAAACTTAAAACGTCAATTTTTCGAAATGACTTCGAGACTACATATTTTCAGCTTTTGATGCAGAATCAAAATATATAAAAATGGCTTCGTAATGTTGAAAGAAATTCTAACTTCTGACAATTATTGGCGAAGATACTTCCGTTTGAGTTTGGAAACAGAAACTTAAAACGTCAATTTCTCGAATTGACTTCAAGACTACATATTTTCAGCTTTTGATGCAGAATCAAAATATATAAAAAGGGGTTCATAATGTTGAAAGAAATTCTAACTTCTGACAATTATTGGCGAAGATACATCCGTTTGAATTTGGAAACAGCAACTTAAAACGTCAATTTCTCGAAATGACTTCGAGACTACATATTTTCAGCTTTTGATGCAGAATCAAAATATATAAAAAGGGCTTCATAATGTTGAAAGAAATTCTAACTTCTGACAATTATTGGCGAAGATACATCCGTTTGAATTTGGAAACAGAAACTTAAAACGTCAATTTCTCGAAATGACTTCGAGACTACATATTTTCAGCTTTTGATGCAGAATCAAAATATATAAAAACGGCTTCATAATGTTGAAAGAAATTCTAACTTCTGACAATTATTGGCGAAGATACATCCGTTTGAATTTGGAAACAGAAACTTAAAACGTCAATTTCTCGAATTGACTTCAAGACTACATATTTTTAGCTTTTGATGCAGAGTCAAAATATATAAAAAGGGCTTCATAATGTTGAAAGAAATTCTAACTTCTGACAATTATTGGCGAAGATACATCCGTTTGAATTTGGAAACAGAAACTTAAACCGCCAATATCTCGAAATGACTTCGAGACTACATATTTTCAGCTTTTGATGCAGAATCAAAATATATAAAAAGGGGTTCATAATGTTGAAAGAAATTCTAACTTCTGACGATTCTTGGCGAAGATACTTCCGCTTGAATTTGGAAACAAAAATATATACAAGGGGCTTCATAATGTTGAAAGAAGATCTAACTTCTGACAATTATTGGCGAAGATACCTCCGCTTGAATTTGGACACCGAAACTTAACACGTCATTTTCTCGAATTGACTTCGAGACTACATATTTTCAGCTTTTGATGCAGAATCAAAATATATAAAAAGGGCTTCATAATGTTGAAAGAAATTCTAACTTCTGACTATTATTGGCGCAGATACATCCGTTTGAATTTGGAAACAGAAACTTAAAACGTCAATTTCTCGAAATGACTTGCAGACTACTTATTTGCAGCTTTTGATGCAGAATCAAAATATATAAAAAGGGCTTCATAATGTTGAAAGAAATTCTAACTTCTGACAATTATTGGCGAAGATACATCCGTTTGAATTTGGAAACAGAAACTTCAAACGTCAATTTCTCGAAATGACTTCGAGACTACATATTTCCAGCTTTGATGCAGAATCAAAATATATAAAAAGGGCTTCATAATGTTGAAAGAAATTCTAACTTTTGACAATTATTGGCGAAGATTCATCCGTTTGAATTTGGAAACAGAAACTTAAAACGTCAATTTCTCGAAATGACTTCGAGACCACATATTTTCAGCTTTTGATGCAGAATCAAAATATATCAAAACGGCTTCATAATGTTGAAAGAAATTCTAACTTCTGACAATTATTGGCGAAGATACATCCGTTTGAATTTGGAAACAGAAACTTAAAACGTCAATTTCTCGAATTGACTTCGAGACTACATATTTTCAGCTTTTGATGCAGAGTCAAAATATATAAAAAGGGCTTCATAATGTTGAAAGAAATTCTAACTTCTGACAATTATCGGCGGAGATACATCCGTTTGAATTTGGAAACAGAAACTTAAAACGTCAATTTCTCGAATTGACTTCAAGACTACATATTTTCAGCTTTTGATGCAGAGTCAAAATATATAAAAAGGGCTTCATAATGTTGAAAGAAATTCTAACTTCTGACAATTATTGGCGAAGATACATCCGTTTGAATTTGGAAACAGAAACTTAAAACGTCAATTTCTCGAAATGACTTCGAGACTACATATTTCTAGCTTTGATGCAATATCAAAATATATAAAAAGGGCTTCATAATGTTGAAAGAAATTCTAACTTTTGACAATTATTGGCAAAGATACATCCGTTTGAATTTGGAAACAAAAACTTAAAACGTCAATTTCTCGAAATGACTTCGAGACTACATATTTTCAGCTTTTAATGCAGAATCAAAATATATAAAAAGGGCTTCATAATGTTGAAAGAAATTCTAACTTCCGACAATTATTGGCGAAGATACATCCGTTTGAATTTGGAAACAGAAACTTAAAACGTCAATTTCTCGAAATGACTTCAAGACTACATATTTTTAGCTTTTGATGCAATGTCAAAATATATAAAAAGGGCTTCATAATGTTGAAAGAAATTCTAACTTCTGACAATTATTGGCGAAGATACATCCGTTTGAATTTGGAAACAGAAACTTAAAACGTCAATTTCTCGAAATGACTTCGAGACTACATATTTTCAGCTTTTGATGCAGAATCAAAATATATAAAAAGGGCTTCATAATGTTGAAAGAAATTCTAACTTCTGACAATTATTGGCGAAGATACATCCGTTTGAGTTTGGAAAAAGAAACTTAAAACGTCAGTTTCTCGAATTGACTTCAAGACTACATATTTTCAGCTTTTGATGCAGAATCAAAATATATAAAAAGGGCTTCATAATGTTGAAAGAAATTCTAACTTCTGACAATTATTGGCGAAGATACATCCGTTTGAATTTGGAAACAGCAACTTAAAACGTCAATTTCTCGAAATGACTTCGAGACTACATATTTTCAGCTTTTGATGCAGAATCAAAATATATAAAAAGGGCTTCATAATGTTGAAAGAAATTCTAACTTCTGACAATTATTGGCGAAGATACATCCGTTTGAGTTTGGAAAAAGAAACTTAAAACGTCAATTTCTCGAATTGACTTCAAGACTACATATTTTCAGCTTTTGATGCAGAATCAAAATATATAAAAAGGGCTTCATAATGTTGAAAGAAATTCTAACTTCTGACAATTATTGGCGAAGATACATCCGTTTGAGTTTGGAAAAAGAAACTTAAAACGTCAATTTCTCGAATTGACTTCAAGACTACATATTTTCAGCTTTTGATGCAGAATCAAAATATATAAAAAGGGCTTCATAATGTTGAAAGAAATTCTAACTTCTGACAATTATTGGCGAAGATACATCCGTTTGAGTTTGGAAAAAGAAACTTAAAACGTCAATTTCTCGAATTGACTTCAAGACTACATATTTTCAGCTTTTGATGCAGAATCAAAATATATAAAAAGGGCTTCATAATGTTGAAAGAAATTCTAACTTCTGACAATTATTGGCGAAGATACATCCGTTTGAATTTGGAAACAGAAACTTAAAACGTCAATTTCTCGAAATGACTTCGAGACTACATATTTTCAGCTTTTGATGCAGAATCAAAATATATAAAAACGGCTTCATAATGTTGAAAGAAATTCTAACTTCTGACAATTATTGGCGAAGATACATCCGTTTGAATTTGGAAACAGAAACTTAAAACGTCAATTTCTCGAATTGACTTCGAGACTACATATTTTTAGCTTTTGATGCAGAGTCAAAATATATAAAAAGGGCTTCATAATGTTGAAAGAAATTCTAACTTCTGACAATTATTGGCGAAGATACATCCGTTTGAATTTGGAAACAGAAACTTAAAACGTCAATTTCTCGAATTGACTTCAAGACTACATATTTTCAGCTTTTGATGCAGAGTCAAAATATATAAAAAGGGCTTCATAATGTTGAAAGAAATTCTAACTTCTGACAATTATTGGCGAAGATACATCCGTTTGAATTTGGAAACAGAAACTTCAAACGTCAATTTCTCGAAATGACTTCGAGACTACATATTTCCAGCTTTGATGCAGAATCAAAATATATAAAAAGGGCTTCATAATGTTGAAAGAAATTCTAACTTTTGACAATTATTGGCAAAGATACATCCGTTTGAATTTGGAAACAGAAACTTAAAACGTCAATTTCTCGAATTGACTTCGAGACTACATATTTTTAGCTTTTGATGCAGAGTCAAAATATATAAAAAGGGCTTCATAATGTTGAAAGAAATTCTAACTTCTGACAATTATTGGCGAAGATACATCCGTTTGAATTTGGAAACAGAAACTTAAAACGTCAATTTCTCGAAATGACTTGGAGACTACATATTTTCAGCTTTTGATGCAGAATCAAAATATATAAAAAGGGCTTCATAATGTTGAAAGAAATTCTAACTTCTGACAATTATTGGCGAAGATACATCCGTTTGAATTTGGAAACAGAAACTTCAAACGTCAATTTCTCGAAATGACTTCGAGACTACATATTTCTAGCTTTGATGCAGAATCAAAATATATAAAAAGGGCTTCATAATGTTGAAAGAAATTCTAACTTTTGACAATTATTGGCGAAGATACATCCGTTTGAATTTGGAAACAGAAACTTAAAACGTCAATTTCTCGAAATGACTTCGAGACTACATATTTTCAGCTTTTGATGCAGAGTCAAAATATATAAAAAGGGCTTCATAATGTTGAAAGAAATTCTAACTTCTGACAATTATTGGCGAAGATACATCCGTTTGAATTTGGAAACAGAAACTTAAAACGTCAATTTCTCGAAATGACTTCGAGACTACATATTTTCAGCTTTTGATGCAGAATCAAAATATATAAAAATGGCTTCGTAATGTTGAAAGAAATTCTAACTTCTGACAATTATTGGCGAAGATACTTCCGTTTGAGTTTGGAAACAGAAACTTAAAACGTCAATTTCTCGAATTGACTTCAAGACTACATATTTTCAGCTTTTGATGCAGAATCAAAATATATAAAAAGGGCTTCATAATGTTGAAAGAAATTCTAACTTCTGACAATTATTGGCGAAGATACATCCGTTTGAATTTGGAAACAGAAACTTAAAACGTCAATTTCTCGAAATGACTTCGAGACTACATATTTTTAGCTTTTGATGCAGAATCAAAATATATAAAAAGGGCTTCATAATGTTGAAAGAAATTCTAACTTCTGACAATTATTGGCGAAGATACATCCGTTTGAATTTGGAAACAGAAACTTAAAACGTCAATTTCTCGAAATGACTTCGAGACTACATATTTTCAGCTTTTGATGCAGAATCAAAATATATAAAAACGGCTTCATAATGTTGAAAGAAATTCTAACTTCTGACAATTATTGGCGAAGATACATCCGTTTGAATTTGGAAACAGAAACTTAAAACGTCAATTTCTCGAATTGACTTCAAGACTACATATTTTTAGCTTTTGATGCAGAGTCAAAATATATAAAAAGGGCTTCATAATGTTGAAAGAAATTCTAACTTCTGACAATTATTGGCGAAGATACATCCGTTTGAATTTGGAAACAGAAACTTAAAACGTCAATTTCTCGAATTGACTTCAAGACTACATATTTTCAGCTTTTGATGCAGAGTCAAAATATATAAAAAGGGCTTCATAATGTTGAAAGAAATTCTAACTTCTGACAATTATTGGCGAAGATATATCCGTTTGAATTTGGAAACAGAAACTTCAAACGTCAATTTCTCGAAATGACTTCGAGACTACATATTTCCAGCTTTGATGCAGAATCAAAATATATAAAAAGGGCTTCATAATGTTGAAAGAAATTCTAACTTCTGACAATTATTGGCGAAGATACATCCGTTTGAATTTGGAAACAGAAACTTAAAACGTCAATTTCTCGAAATGACTTCGAGACGACATATTTTCAGCTTTTGATGCAGAATCAAAATATATAAAAAGGGCTTCATAATGTTGAAAGAAATTCTAACTTCTGACAATTATTGGCGAAGATACATCCGTTTGAATTTGGAAACAGAAACTTAAAACGCCAATTTCTCGAAATGACTTCGAGACTACATATTTTCAGCTTTTGATGCAGAGTCCAAATATATAAAAAGGGCTTCATAATGTTGAAAGAAATTCTAACTTCTGACAATTATTGGCGACGATACATCCGTTTGAGTTTGGAAACAGAAACATAAAACGTCAATTTCTCGAAATGACTTCGAGACTACATATTTTCAGCTTTTGATGCAGAGTCAAAATATATAAAAAGGGCTTCATAATGTTGAAAGAAATTCTAACTTCTGACAATTATTGGCGAAGATACATCCGTTTGAATTTGGAAACAGAAACTGAAAACGTCAATTTCTCGAATTGACTTCAAGACTACATATTTCCAGCTTTGATGCAGAATCAAAATATATAAAAAGGGCTTCATAATGTTGAAAGAAATTCTAACTTTTGACAATTAATGGCGAAGATACAACCGTTTGAATTTGGGAACAGAAACTTAAAACGTCAATTTCTCGAAATGACTTCGAGACTACATATTTTCAGCTTTTGATGCAGAGTCAAAATATATAAAAAGGGCTTCATAATGTTGAAAGAAATTCTAACTTCTGACAATTATTGGCGAAGAAACATCCGTTTGAATTTGGAAACAGAAACTTAAAACGTCAATTTCTCGAAATGACTTGCAGACTACTTATTTTCAGCTTTTGATGCAGAATCAAAACATATAAAAAGGGCTTCATAATGTTGAAAGAAATTCTAACTTCTGACAATTATTGGCGAAGATACATCCGTTTGAATTTGGAAACAGAAACTTCAAACGTCAATTTCTCGAAATGACTTCGAGACTACATATTTCCAGCTTTGATGCAGAATCAAAATATATAAAAAGGGCTTCATAATGTTGAAAGAAATTCTAACTTCTGACAATTATTGGCGAAGATACATCCGTTTGAATTTGGAAACAGAAACTTAAAACGTCAATTTCTCGAAATGACTTCGAGACTACATATTTTCAGCTTTTGATGCAGAATCAAAATATATAAAAACGGCTTCATAATGTTGAAAGAAATTCTAACTTCTGACAATTATTGGCGAAGATACATCCGTTTGAATTTGGAAACAGAAACTTAAAACGTCAATTTCTCGAATTGACTTCGAGACTACATATTTTTAGCTTTTGATGCAGAGTCAAAATATATAAAAAGGGCTTCATAATGTTGAAAGAAATTCTAACTTCTGACAATTATTGGCGAAGATACATCCGTTTGAATTTGGAAACAGAAACTTAAAACGCCAATTTCTCGAAATGACTTCGAGACTACATATTTTCAGCTTTTGATGCAGAGTCCAAATATATAAAAAGGGCTTCATAATGTTGAAAGAAATTCTAACTTCTGACAATTATTGGCGACGATACATCCGTTTGAGTTTGGAAACAGAAACATAAAACGTAAATTTCTCGAAATGACTTCGAGACTACATATTTTCAGCTTTTGATGCAGAGTCAAAATATATAAAAAGGGCTTCATAATGTTGAAAGAAATTCTAACTTCTGACAATTATTGGCGAAGATACATCCGTTTGAATTTGGAAACAGAAACTGAAAACGTCAATTTCTCGAATTGACTTCAAGACTACATATTTCCAGCTTTGATGCAGAATCAAAATATATAAAAAGGGCTTCATAATGTTGAAAGAAATTCTAACTTTTGACAATTATTGGCAAAGATACATCCGTTTGAATTTGGAAACAGAAACTTAAAACGTCAATTTCTCGAAATGACTTCGAGACTACATATTTTCAGCTTTTAATGCAGAATCAAAATATATAAAAAGGGCTTCATAATGTTGAAAGAAATTCTAACTTCTGACAATTATTGGCGAAGATACATCCGTTTGAATTTGGAAACAGAAACTTAAAACGTCAATTTCTCGAAATGACTTGCAGACTACTTATTTTCAGCTTTTGATGCAGAATCAAAATATATAAAAAGGGCTTCATAATGTTGAAAGAAATTCTAACTTCTGACAATTATTGGCGAAGATACATCCGTTTGAATTTGGAAACAGAAACTTCAAACGTCAATTTCTCGAAATGACTTCGAGACTACATATTTCCAGCTTTGATGCAGAATCAAAATATATAAAAAGGGCTTCATAATGTTGAAAGAAATTCTAACTTCTGACAATTATTGGCGAAGATTCATCCGTTTGAATTTGGAAACAGAAACTTAAAACGTCAATTTCTCGAAATGACTTCGAGACTACATATTTTCAGCTTTTGATGCAGAATCAAAATATATAAAAACGGCTTCATAATGTTGAAAGAAATTCTAACTTCTGACAATTATTGGCGAAGATACATCCGTTTGAATTTGGAAACAGAAACTTAAAACGTCAATTTCTCGAATTGACTTCGAGACTACATATTTTTAGGTTTTGATGCAGAGTCAAAATATATAAAAAGGGCTTCATAATGTTGAAAGAAATTCTAACTTCTGACAATTATTGGCGAAGATACATCCGTTTGAATTTGGAAACAGAAACTTAAAACGTCAATTTCTCGAATTGACTTCAAGACTACATATTTTCAGCTTTTGATGCAGAGTCAAAATATATAAAAAGGGCTTCATAATGTTGAAAGAAATTCTAACTTCTGACAATTATTGGCGAAGATACATCCGTTTGAATTTGGAAACAGAAACTTAAAACGTCAATTTCTCGAAATGACTTCGAGACTACATATTTCCAGCTTTGATGCAATATCAAAATATATAAAAAGGGCTTCATAATGTTGAAAGAAATTCTAACTTTTGACAATTATTGGCAAAGATACATCCGTTTGAATTTGGAAACAAAAACTTAAAACGTCAATTTCTCGAAATGACTTCGAGACTACATATTTTCAGCTTTTAATGCAGAATCAAAATATATAAAAAGGGCTTCATAATGTTGAAAGAAATTCTAACTTCCGACAATTATTGGCGAAGATACATCCGTTTGAATTTGGAAACAGAAACTTAAAACGTCAATTTCTCGAAATGACTTCGAAACTACATATTTTCAGCTTTTGATGCAGAATCAAAATATATAAAAAGGGGTTCATAATGTTGAAAGAAATTCTAACTTCTGACAATTATTGGCGAAGATACATCCGTTTGAATTTGGAAACAGAAACTTCAAACGTCAATTTCACGAAATGACTTCGAGACTACATATTTTCAGCTTTTGATGCAGAATCAAAATATATAAAAATGGATTCGTAATGTTGAAAGAAATTCTAACTTCTGACAATTATTGGCGAAGATACTTCCGTTTGAGTTTGGAAACAGAAACTTAAAACGTCAATTTCTCGAAATGACTTCGAGACTACATATTTTCAGCTTTTGATGCAGAATCAAAATATATAAAAAGGGGTTCATAATGTTGAAAGAAATTCTAACTTCTGACAATTATTGGCGAAGATACATCCGTTTGAATTTGGAAACAGAAACTTAAAACGTCAATTTCTCGAAATGACTTCGAGACTACATATTTTCAGCTTTTGATGCAGAATCAAAATATATAAAAAGGGCTTCATAATGTTGAAAGAAATTCTAACTTCTGACAATTATTGGCGAAGATACATTCGTTTGAATTTGGAAACAGAAACTTAAAACGTCAATTTCTCGAAATGACTTCGAGACTACATATTTTCAGCTTTTGATGCAGAATCAAATATATAAAAAGGGCTTCATAATGTTGAAAGAAATTCTAACTTCTGACAATTATTGGCGAAGATACATCCGTTTGAATTTGGAAACAGAAACTTAAAACGTCAATTTCTCGAATTGACTTCAAGACTACATATTTTTAGCTTTTGATGCAGAGTCAAAATATATAAAAAGGGCTTCATAATGTTGAAAGAAATTCTAACTTCTGACAATTATTGGCAAAGATACATCCGTTTGAATTTGGAAACAAAAACTTAAAACGTCAATTTCTCGAAATGACTTCGAGACTACATATTTTCAGCTTTTAATGCAGAATCAAAATATATAAAAAGGGCTTCATAATGTTGAAAGAAATTCTAACTTCTGACAATTATTGGCGAAGATACATCCGTTTGAATTTGGAAACAGAAACTTAAAACGTAAATTTCTCGAAATGACTTGGAGACTACATATTTTCAGCTTTTGATGCAGAATCAAAATATATAAAAAGGGCTTCATAATGTTGAAAGAAATTCTAACTTCTGACAATTATTGGCGAAGATACATCCGTTTGAATTTGGAAACAGAAACTTCAAACGTCAATTTCTCGAAATGACTTCGAGACTACATATTTTCAGCTTTTGATGCAGAATCAAAATATATAAAAATGGATTCGTAATGTTGAAAGAAATTCTAACTTCTGACAATTATTGGCGAAGATACTTCCGTTTGAGTTTGGAAACAGAAACTTAAAACGTCAATTTCTCGAATTGACTTCAAGACTACATATTTTCAGCTTTTGATGCAGAATCAAAATATATAAAAAGGGGTTCATAATGTTGAAAGAAATTCTAACTTCTGACAATTATTGGCGAAGATACATCCGTTTGAATTTGGAAACAGCAACTTAAAACGTCAATTTCTCGAAATGACTTCGAGACTACATATTTTCAGCTTTTGATGCAGAATCAAAATATATAAAAAGGGCTTCATAATGTTGAAAGAAATTCTAACTTCTGACAATTATTGGCGAAGATACATCCGTTTGAATTTGGAAACAGAAACTTAAAACGTCAATTTCTCGAAATGACTTCGAGACTACATATTTTCAGCTTTTGATGCAGAATCAAAATATATAAAAACGGCTTCATAATGTTGAAAGAAATTCTAACTTCTGACAATTATTGGCGAAGATACATCCGTTTGAATTTGGAAACAGAAACTTAAAACGTCAATTTCTCGAATTGACTTCAAGACTACATATTTTTAGCTTTTGATGCAGAGTCAAAATATATAAAAAGGGCTTCATAATGTTGAAAGAAATTCTAACTTCTGACAATTATTGGCGAAGATACATCCGTTTGAATTTGGAAACAGAAACTTAAAACGTCAATTTCTCGAATTGACTTCAAGACTACATATTTTCAGCTTTTGATGCAGAGTCAAAATATATAAAAAGGGATTCATAATGTTGAAAGAAATTCTAACTTCTGACAATTATTGGCGAAGATACATCCGCTTGAATTTGGAAACAGAAACTTCAAACGTCAATTTCTCGAAATGACTTCGAGACTACATATTTCCAGCTTTGATGCAGAATCAAAATATATAAAAAGGGCTTCATAATGTTGAAAGAAGATCTAACTTCTGACAATTATTGGCGAAGATACATCCGTTTGAATTTGGAAACAGAAACTTAAAACGTCAATTTCTCGAAATGACTTCGAGACTACATATTTTCAGCTTTTGATGCAGAATCAAAATATATAAAAAGGGCTTCATAATGTTGAAAGAAATTCTAACTTCTGACAATTATTGGCGAAGATACATCCGTTTGAATTTGGAAACAGAAACTTAAAACGCCAATTTCTCGAAATGACTTCGAGACTACATATTTTCAGCTTTTGATGCAGAAGTCCAAAATATATAAAAAGGGCTCATTAATGTTGAAAGAAATTCTAACTTCTGACAATTATTGGCGACGATACATCCGTTTGAGTTTGGAAACAGAAACATAAAACGTAAATTTCTCGAAATGACTTCGAGACTACACATTTTCAGCTTTTGATGCAGAGTCAAAATATATAAAAAGGGCTTCATAATGTTGAAAGAAATTCTAACTTCTGACAATTATTGGCGAAGATACATCCGTTTGAATTTGGGAAACAAAAACTTAAAACGTCAATTTCTCGAGATGACTTCGAGACTACATATTTTCAGCTTTTAATGCAGAATCAAAATATATAAAAAGGGCTTCATAATGTTGAAAGAAATTCTAACTTCTGACAATTATTGGCGAAGATACATCCGTTTGAATTTGGAAACAGAAACTTAAAACGTCAATTTCTCGAAATGACTTGCAGACTACTTATTTTCAGCTTTTGATGCAGAATCAAAATATATAAAAAGGGCTTCATAATGTTGAAAGAAATTCTAACTTCTGACAATTATTGGCGAAGATACATCCGTTTGAATTTGGAAACAGAAACTTCAAACGTCAATTTCTCGAAATGACTTCGAGACTACATGTTTCTAGCTTTGATGCAGAATCAAAATATATAAAAACGGCTTCATAATGTTGAAAGAAATTCTAACTTCTGACAATTATTGGCGAAGATACATCCGTTTGAATTTGGAAACAGAAACTTAAAACGTCAATTTCTCGAAATGACTTCGAGACTACATATTTTCAGCTTTTGATGCAGAATCAAAATATATAAAAAGGGCTTCATAATGTTGAAAGAAATTCTAACTTCTGACAATTATTGGCGAAGATACATCCGTTTGAATTTGGAAACAGAAACTTAAAACGTCAATTTCTCGAAATGACTTCAAGACTACATATTTTCAGCTTTTGATGCAGAGTCAAAATATATAAAAAGGGCTTCATAATGTTGAAAGAAATTCTAACTTCTGACAATTATTGGCGAAGATACATCCGTTTGAATTGGAAACAGAAACTTAAAACGTCAATTTCTCGAATTGACTTCAAGACTACATATTTTCAGCTTTTGATGCAGAGTCAAAATATATAAAAAGGGCTTCATAATGTTGAAAGAAATTCTAACTTCTGACAATTATTGGCGAAGATACATCCGTTTGAATTTGGAAACAGAAACTTAAAACGTCAATTTCTCGAAATGACTTCGAGACTACATATTTTCAGCTTTTGATGCAGAATCAAAATATATAAAAAGGGCTTCATAATGTTGAAAGAAATTCTAACTTCTGACAATTATTGGCGAAGATACATCCGTTTGAATTTGGAAACAGAAACTGAAAACGTCAATTTCTCGAATTGACTTCAAGACTACATATTTTCAGCTTTTGATGCAGAGTCAAAATATATAAAAAGGGCTTCATAATGTTGAAAGAAATTCTAACTTCTGACAATTATTGGCGAAGATACATCCGTTTGAATTTGGAAACAGAAACTTAAAACGTCAATTTCTCGAAATGACTTCGAGACTACATATTTTCAGCTTTTGATGCAGAATCAAAATATATAAAAAGGGCTTCATAATGTTGAAAGAAATTCTAACTTCTGACAATTATTGGCGAAGATACATCCGTTTGAATTTGGAAACAGAAACTTAAAACGTCAATTTCTCGAAATGACTTCGAGACTACATATTTTCAGCTTTTGATGCAGAATCAAAATATATAAAAAGGGCTTCATAATGTTGAAAGAAATTCTAACTTCTGACAATTATTGGCGAATTTGAATTTGAATTTGGAAACAGAAACTTAAAACGCCAATTTCTCGAAATGACTTCGAGACTACATATTTTCAGCTTTTGATGCAGAGTCAAAATATATAAAAAGGGCTTCATAATGTTGAAAGAAATTCTAACTTCTGACAATTATTGGCGACGATACATCCGATTGAGTTTGGAAACAGAAACATAAAACGTAAATTTCTCGAAATGACTTCGAGACTACATATTTTCAGCTTTTGATGCAGAGTCAAAATATATAAAAACGGCTTCATAATGTTGAAAGAAATTCTAACTTCTGACAATTATTGGCGAAGATACATCCGTTTGAATTTGGAAACAGAAACTTAAAACGTCAATTTCTCGAAATGACTTCGAGACTACATATTTTCAGCTTTCAATGCAGAATCAAAATATATAAAAAGGGGTTCATAATGTTGAAAGAAATTCTAACTTCTGACAATTATTGGCGAATATACATCCGTTTGAATTTGGAAACAGAAACTTAAAACGTCAATTTCTCGAAATGACTTCGAGACTACATATTTTCAGCTTTTGATGCAGAATCAAAATATATAAAAAGGGCTTCATAATGTTGAAAGAAATTCTGACTTCTGATAATTATTTGCGAAGATACTCGTACATCCGTTTGAATTTGGAAACAGAAACTTAAATCGTCAATTTCTCGAAATGACTTCGAGACTACATATTTTCAGCTTTTGATGCAGAGTCAAAATATATAAAAAGGGCTTCATAATGTTGAAAGAAATTCTAACTTCTGACAATTATTGGCGACGATACATCCGATTGAGTTTGGAAACAGAAACATAAAACGTAAATTTCTCGAAATGACTTCGAGACTACATATTTTCAGCTTTTGATGCAGAGTCAAAATATATAAGAACGGCTTCATAATGTTGAAAGAAATTCTAACTTCTGACAATTATTGGCGAAGATACATCCGTTTGAATTTGGAAACAGAAACTTAAAACGTCAATTTCTCGAAATGACTTCGAGACTACATATTTTCAGCTTTTGATGCAGAATCAAAATATATAAAAAGGGCTTCATAATGTTGAAAGAAATTCTAACTTCTGACAATTATTGGCGAAGATACATCCGTTTGAATTTGGAAACAGAAACTTAAAACGTCAATTTCTCGAAATGACTTCGAGACTACATATTTTCAGCTTTTGATGCAGAGTCAAAATATATAAAAAGGGCTTCATAATGTTGAAAGAAATTCTAACTTCTGACAATTATTGGCGAAGATACATCCGTTTGAATTTGGGAACAGAAACTTAAAACGTTAATTTCTCGAATTGACTTCAAGACTACATATTTTCAGCTTTTGATGCAGAGTCAAAATATATAAAAAGGGCTTCATAATGTTGAAAGAAATTCTAACTTCTGACAATTATTGGCGAAGATACATCCGTTTGAATTTGGAAACAGAAACTTAAAACGTCAATTTCTCGAAATGACTTCGAGACTACATATTTTCAGCTTTTGATGCAGAATCAAAATATATAAAAACGGCTTCATAATGTTGAAAGAAATTCTAACTTCTGACAATTATTGGCGAATTTGAATTTGAATTTGGAAACAGAAACTTAAAACGCCAATTTCTCGAAATGACTTCGAGACTACATATTTTCAGCGTTTGATGCAGAGTCAAAATATATAAAAAGGGCTTCATAATGTTGAAAGAAATTCTAACTTCTGACAATTATTGGCGACGATACATCCGTTTGAGTTTGGAAACAGAAACATAAAACGTAAATTTCTCGAAATGACTTCGAGACTACATATTTTCAGCTTTTGATGCAGAGTCAAAATATATAAAAAGGGCTTCATAATGTTGAAAGAAATTCTAACTTCTGACAATTATTGGCGAAGATACATCCGTTTGAATTTGGAAACAGAAACTTAAAACGTCAATTTCTCGAAATGTTTTCTAGACTACATATTTTCAGCTTTTGATGCAGAATCAAAATATATAAAAAGGGCTTCATAATGTTGAAAGAAATTCTAACTTCTGACAATTATTGGCGAAGATACATCCGTTTGAATTTGGAAACAGAAACTTAAAACGTCAATTTCTCGAAATGACTTCGAGACTACATATTTTCAGCTTTTGATGCAGAGTCAAAATATATAAAAAGGGCTTCATAATGTTGAAAGAAATTCTAACTTCTGACAATTATTGGCGAAGATACATCCGTTTGAATTTGGGAACAGAAACTTAAAACGTTAATTTCTCGAATTGACTTCAAGACTACATATTTTCAGCTTTTGATGCAGAATCAAAATATATAAAAAGGGCTTCATAATGTTGAAAGAAATTCTAACTTCTGACAATTATTGGCGAAGATACATCCGTTTGAATTTGGGAAAATAAACTTAAAACGTCAATTTCTCGAAATGACTTCGAGACTACATATTTTCAGCTTTTGATGCAGAATCAAAACATATAAAAACGGCTTCATAATGTTGAAAGAAATTCTAACTTCTGACAATTATTGGCGAAGATACATCCGTTTGAATTTGGAAACAGAAACTTAAAACGTCAATTTCTCGAATTGACTTCAAGACTACATATTTTTAGCTTTTGATGCAGAATCAAAATATATAAAAAGGGCTTCATAATGTTGAAAGAAATTCTAACTTCTGACAATTATTGGCGAAGATACATCCGTTTGAATTTGGAAACAGAAACTTAAAACGTCAATTTCTCGAATTGACTTCAAGACTACATATTTTCAGCTTTTGATGCAGAGTCAAAATATATAAAAAGGGCTTCATAATGTTGAAAGAAATTCTAACTTCTGACAATTATTGGCGAAGATACATCCGTTTGAATTTGGAAACACAAACTTCAAACGTCAATTTCTCGAAATGACTTCGAGACTACATATTTCCAGCTTTTGATGCAGAGTCAAAATATATAAAAAGGGCTTCATAATGTTGAAAGAAATTCTAACTTCTGACAATTATTGGCGAAGATACATCCGTTTGAATTTGGAAACAGAAACTTAAAACGTCAATTTCTCGAAATGACCTCCAGACTACATATTTTCAGTTTTTGATGCAGAGTCAAAATATATAAAAATGGCTTCATAATGTTGAAAGAAATTCTAACTTCTGACAATTATTGGCGAAGATACATCCGTTTGAATTTGGAAACAGAAACTTAAAACGTCAATTTCTCGAAATGACTTCGAGACTACATATTTTCAGCTTTTGATGCATAGTCAAAATATATAAAAAGGGCTTCATAATGTTGAAAGAAATTCTAACTTCTGACAATTATTGGCGAAGATACATCCGTTTGAGTTTGGAAACAGAAACTTCAAACGTCAATTTCTCGAAATGACTTCGAGACTACATATTTTCAGCTTTTGATGCAGAGTCAAAATATATAAAAAGGGCTTCATAATGTTGAAAGAAATTCTAACTTCTGACAATTATTGGCGAAGATACATCCGTTTGAATTTGGGAACAGAAACTTAAAACGTTAATTTCTCGAATTGACTTCGAGACTACATATTTTCAGCTTTTGATGCAGAATCAAAATATATAAAAAGGGCTTCATAATGTTGAAAGAAATTCTAACTTCTGACAATTATTGGCCGAAGATACATCCGTTTGAATTTGGGAACAGAAACTTAAAACGTCAATTTCTCAAAATGACTTCGGAGACTACATATTTTCAGCCTTTGATGCAGAATCAAAATATATAAAAAGGGCTTCATAATGGTGAAAGAAATTCTAACTTTTGACAATTATTGGCGAAGATACATCCGTTTGAATTTGGAAACAGAAACTTAAAACGTCAATTTCTCGAAATGACTTCGAGACTACATATTTTCAGCTTTTGATGCAGAATCAAAATATATAAAAAGGGCTTCATAATGTTGAAAGAAATTCTAACTTCTGACAATTATTGGCGAAGATACATCCGTTTGAATTTGAAAACAGAAACTTAAAACGTTAATTTCTCGAATTGACTTTGAGACTACATATTTTCAGCTTTTGATGCAGAATCAAAATATATAAAAAGGGCTTCATAATGTTGAAAGAAATTCTAACTTCTGACAATTATTGGCGAAGATACATCCGTTTGAATTTGGAAACAGAAACTTAAAACGTCAATTTCTCGAATTGACTTCAAGACTACATATTTTCAGCTTTTGATGCAGAGTCAAAATATATAAAAAGGGCTTCATAATGTTGAAAGAAATTCTAACTTCTGACAATTATTGGCGAAGATACATCCGTTTGAATTTGGAAACAGAAACTTAAAACGTCAATTTCTCGAAATGACTTCGAGACTACATATTTTCAGCTTTTGATGCAGAGTCAAAATATATAAAAAGGGCTTCATAATGTTGAAAGAAATTCTAACTTCTGACAATTATTGGCGAAGATACATCCGTTTGAATTTGGAAACAGAAACTTAAAACGTCAATTTCTCGAAATGACTTCGAGACTACATATTTTCAGCTTTTGATGCAGAATCAAAATATATAAAAACGGCTTCATAATGTTGAAAGAAATTCTAACTTCTGACAATTATTGGCGAATATACATCCGTTTGAATTTGGAAACAGAAACTTAAAACGTCAATTTCTCGAATTGACTTCGAGACTACATATTTTCAGCTTTTGATGCAGAGTCAAAATATATAAAAAGGGCTTCATAATGTTGAAAGAAATTCTAACTTCTGACAATTATTGGCGAAGATACATCCGTTTGAATTTGGAAACAGAAACTTAAAACGTCAATTTCTCGAATTGACTTCAAGACTACATATTTTCAGCTTTTGATGCAGAGTCAAAATATATAAAAAGGGCTTCATAATGTTGAAAGAAATTCTAACTTCTGACAATTATTGGCGAAGATACATCCGTTTGACTTTGGAAACTGAAACTTAAAACGTCAATTTCTCGAAATGACTTCGAGACTAGATATTTTTAGCTTTTGATGCAGAGTCAAAAAATATAAAAAGTGCTTCATAATGTTGAAAGAAATTCTAACTTCTGACAATTATTGGCGAAGATATATCCGTTTGAGTTTGGAAACAGAAACTTAAAACGTCAATTTCTCGAAATGACTTCGAGACTACATATTTTCAGCTTTTGATGCAGAGTCAAAATATATAAAAAGGGCTTCATAATGTTGAAAGAAATTCTAACTTCTGACAATTATTGGCGACGATACATCCGTTTGAGTTTGGAAACAGAAACATAAAACGTGAATTTCTCGAAATGACTTCGAGACTACATATTTTCAGCTTTTGATGAAGAGTCAAAATATATAAAAAGGGCTTCATAATGTTGAAAGAAATTCTAACTTCTGACAATTATTGGCGAAGATACATCCGTTTGAATTTGGGAACAGAAACTTAAAACGTTAATTTCTCGAATTGACTTCAAGACTACATATTTTCAGCTTTTGATGCAGAATCAAAATATATAAAAAGGGCTTCATAATGTTGAAAGAAATTCTGACTTCTGACAATTATTGGCGAAGATACATCCGTTTGAATTTGGAAACAGAAACTTAAAACGTCAATTTCTCGAAATGACTTCGAGACTACATATTTTCAGCTTTTGATGCAGAATCAAAATATATAAAAAGGGCTTCATAATGTTGAAAGAAATTCTAACTTCTGACAATTATTGGCGAAGATACATCCGTTTGAATTTGGAAACAGAAACTTAAAACGTCAATTTCTCGAAATGACTTCGAGACTACATATTTTCAGCTTTTGATGCAGAGTCAAAATATATAAAAAGGGCTTCATAATGTTGAAAGAAATTCTAACTTCTGACAATTATTGGCGAAGATACATCCGTTTGAATTTGGAAACAGAAACTTAAAACGTTAATTTCTCGAATTGACTTCAAGACTACATATTTTCAGCTTTTGATGCAGAATCAAAATATATAAAAAGGGCTTCATAATGTTGAAAGAAATTCTAACTTCTGACAATTATTGGCGACGATACATCCGTTTGAGTTTGGAAACAGAAACATAAAACGTGAATTTCTCGAAATGACTTCGAGACTACATATTTTCAGCTTTTGATGAAGAGTCAAAATATATAAAAAGGGCTTCATAATGTTGAAAGAAATTCTAACTTCTGACAATTATTGGCGAAGATACTCGTACATCCGTTTGAATTTGGGAACAGAAACTTAAAACGTTAATTTCTCGAATTGACTTCAAGACTACATATTTTCAGCTTTTGATGCAGAATCAAAATATATAAAAAGGGCTTCATAATGTTGAAAGAAATTCTAACTTCTGACAATTATTGGCGAAGATACATCCGTTTGAATTTGGAAACAGAAACTTAAAACGTCAATTTCTCGAAATGACTTCGAGACTACATATTTTCAGCTTTTGATGCAGAATCAAAATATATAAAAAGGGCTTCATAATGTTGAAAGAAATTCTAACTTCTGACAATTATTGGCGAAGATACATCCGTTTGAATTTGGAAACAGAAACTTAAAACGTCAATTTCTCGAAATGACTTCGAGACTACATATTTTCAGCTTTTGATGCAGAGTCAAAATATATAAAAAGGGATTCATAATGTTGAAAGAAATTCCAACTGCCGACAATTATTGGCGAAGATACATCCGTTTGAATTTGGAAACAGAAACTTAAAACGTTAATTTCTCGAATTGACTTAGAGACTACGTATTTTCAGCTTTTGATGCAGAATCAAATATATAAAAAGGGCTTCATAATGTTGAAAGAAATTCTAACTTCTGACAATTATTGGCGAAGATACATCCGTTTGAATTTGGAAACAGAAACTTAAATCCTCGATTTCTCGAAATGACTTTGAGACTACATATTTTCAGCTTTTGATGCATAGTCAAAATATATAAAAAGGGCTTCATAATGTTGAAAGAAATTTTAACTTCTGACAATTATTGGCGAAGATACATCCGTTTGATTTGGAAACAGAAACTTAAAACATCGATTTCTCGAATTGACTTCAAGACTACATATTTTCAGCTTTTGATGCAGAGTCAAAATATATAAAAAGGGCTTCATAATGTTGAAAGAAATTCTAACTTCTGACAATTATTGGCGAAGATACATCCGTTTGAATTTGGAAACAGAAACTTAAAACGTCAATTTCTCGAAATGACTTCGAGACTACATATTTTCAGCTTTTGATGCAGAATCAAAATATATAAAAAGGGCTTCATAATGTTGAAAGAAATTCTAACTTCTGACAATTATTGGCGAAGATACATCCGTTTGAATTTGGAAACAGAAACTTAAAACGCCAATTTCTCGAAATGACTTCGAGACTGCATATTTTCAACTTTTGATGCAGAATCAAAATATATAAAAAGGGCTTCATAATGTTGAAAGAAATTCTAACTTCTGACAATTATTGGCGAAGATACATCCGTTTGACTTTGGAAACAGAAACTTAAAACGTCAATTTCTCGAAATGACTTCGAGACTACATATTTTCAGCTTTTGATGCAGAGTCAAAATATATAAAAAGGGCTTCATAATGTTGAAAGAAATTCTAACTTCTGACAATTATTGGCGAAGATACATCCGTTTGAATTTGGAAACAGAAACTTAAAGCGTGAATTTCTCGAAATGACTTCGAGACTACATATTTTCAGCTTTTGATGCAGAATCAAAATATATAAAAAGGGCTTCATAATGTTGAAAGAAATTCTAACTGCTGACAATTATTGGCGAAGATACATCCGTTTGAATTTGGGAACAGAAACTTAAAACGTTAATTTCTCGAATTGACTTCGCGACTACATATTTTCAGCTTTTGATGCAGAGTCAAAATATATAAAAAGGGCTTCATAATGTTGAAAGAAATTCTAACTTCTGACAATTATTGGCGAAGATACATCCGGTTGAATTTGGGAAAAGAAACTTAAACCGCCAATATCTCGAAATGACTTCGACACTACATATTTTCAGCTTTTGATGCAGAATCAAAATATATAAAAAAGGCTTTATAATGTTGAAAGAAATTCTAACTTCTGACAATTATTGGCGAAGATACATCCGTTTGAATTTGGAAACCGAAACTTAAAACGTCAATTTCTCGAAATGACTTCGAGACTAGATATTTTTAGCTTTTGATGCAGAGTAAAAAAATATAAAAAGTGCTTCATAATGTTGAAAGAAATTCTAACTTCTGACAATTATTGGCAAAGATATATCCGTTTGAGTTTGGAAACAGAAACTTAAAACGTCAATTTCTCGAAATGACTTCCAGACTACATATTTTCAACTTTTGATGCAGAATCAAAATATACAAAAAGGGCTTCATAATGTTGAAAGAAATTCTGACTTCTGACAATTATTGGCGACGATACATCCGTTTGAGTTTGGAAACAGAAACATAAAACGTCAATTTCTCGAAATGACTTCGAGACTACATATTTTCAGCTTTTGATGCAGAGTCAAAATATATAAAAACGGCTTCATAATGTTGAAAGAAATTCTAACTTCTGACAATTATTGGCGAAGATACATCCGTTTGAATTTGGAAACAGAAACTTAAAACGTCAATTTCTCGAAAAGACTTCGAGACTACATATTTTCAGCTTTTGATGCAGAATCAAAATATATAAAAAGGGCTTTATAATGTTGAAACAAATTCTAACTTCTGACAATTATTGGCGAAGATACATCCGTTTGAGTTTGGAAACAGAAACTTAAAACGTCATTTTCTCGAAATGACTTGGAGACTACATATTTTCAGCTTTTGATGCAGAGTCAAAATATATAAAAAGGGCTTCATAATGTTGAAAGAAATTTTAACTTCTGACAATTATTGGCGAAGATACATCCGTTTGAATTTGGAAACAGAAACTTAAAACGTCAATTTCTCGAATTGACTTCAAGACTACATATTTTCAGCTTTTGATGCAGAGTCAAAATATATAAAAAGGGCTTCATAATGTTGAAAGAAATTCTAACTTCTGACAATTATTGGCGAAGATACATCCGTTTGAATTTGGAAACAGAAACTTAAAACGTCAATTTCTCGAAATGACTTCGAGACTACATATTTTCAGCTTTTGATGCAGAATCAAAATATATAAAAAGGGCTTCATAATGTTGAAAGAAATTCTAACTTCTGACAATTATTGGCGAAGATACATCCGTTTGAATTTGGAAACAGAAACTTAAAACGCCAATTTCTCGAAATGACTTCGAAACTACATATTTTCAGCTTTTGATGCAGAGTCAAAATATATAAAAAGGGCTTCATAATGTTGAAAGAAATTCTAACTTCTGACAATTATTGGCGAAGATTCATCCGTTTGACTTTGGAAACTGAAACTTAAAACGTCAATTTCTCGAATTGACTTCGAGACTAGATATTTTTAGCTTTTGATGCAGAGTCAACAAATATAAAAAGTGCTTCATAATGTTGAAAGAAATTCTAACTTCTGACAATTATTGGCGAAGATACATCCGGTTGAATTTGGAAACCGAAACTTAAAACGTCAATTTCTCGAAATGACTTAGAGACTACATATTTTCAGCTTTTGATGCAGAGTCAAAATATATAAAAGGGGCTTCATCATGTTGAAAAAAATTCTGACTTCTGACAATTATTGGCGAAGATACATCCGTTTGAATTTGGAAACCGAAACTTAAAACGTGAATTTCTCGAAATGACTTCGAGACTACATATTTTCAGCTTTTGACGAAGAGTCAAAATATATAAAACGGGCTTCATAATGTTGAAAGAAATTCTAACTTCTGACAATTATTGGCGAAGATACTCGTACATCCGTTTGAATTTGGGAACAGAAACTTAAAACGTTAATTTCTCGAATTGACTTCAAGACTACATATTTTCAGCTTTTGATGCAGAATCAAAATATATAAAAAGGGCTTCATAATGTTGAAACGAAATTCTAACTTCTGACAATTATTGGCGAAGATACATCCGTTTGAATTTGGGAAAAGAAACTTAAACCGCCAATATCTCGAAATGACTTCGAGACTACATATTTTCAGCTTTTGATGCAGAGTCAAAATATATAAAAAGGGCTTCATAATGTTGAAAGAAATTCTAACTTCTGACAATTATTGGCAAAGATATATCCGTTTGAGTTTGGAAACAGAAACTTAAAACGTCAATTTCTCGAAATGACTTCGAGACTACATATTTTCAGCTTTTGATGCAGAGTCAAAATATATAAAAAGGGCTTCATAATGTTGAAAGAAATTCTAACTTCTGACAATTATTGGCGACGATACATCCGTTTGAGTTTGGAAACAGAAACATAAAACGTGAATTTCTCGAAATGACTTCGAGACTACATATTTTCAGCTTTTGATGAAGAGTCAAAATATATAAAAAGGGCTTCATAATGTTGAAAGAAATTCTAACTTCTGACAATTATTGGCGAAGATACATCCGTTTGAATTTGGGAACAGAAACTTAAAACGTTAATTTCTCGAATTGACTTCAAGACTACATATTTTCAGCTTTTGATGCAGAATCAAAATATATAAAAAGGGCTTCATAATGTTGAAAGAAATTCTAACTTCTGACAATTATTGGCGAAGATACATCCGTTTGAATTTGGAAACAGAAACTTAAAGCGTTAATTTCTCGAATTGACTTCGAGACTACATATTTTCAGCTTTTGATGCAGAGTCAAAATATATAAAAAGGGCTTCATAATGTTGAAAGAAATTCTAACTTCTGACAATTATTGGCGAAGATACATCCGTTTGAATTTGGAAACAGAAACTTAAAACGTCAATTTCTCGAAATGACTTCGAGACTACATATTTTCAGCTTTTGATGCAGAATCAAAATATATAAAAAGGGCTTCATAATGTTGAAAGAAATTCTAACTTCTGACAATTATTGGCGAAGATACATCCGTTTGAATTTGGAAACAGAAACTTAAAACGCAAATTTCTCGAAATGACTTCGAGACTACATATTTTCAACTTTTGATGCAGAATCAAAATATATAAAAAGGGCTTCATAATGTTGAAAGAAATTCTAACTTCTGACAATTATTGGCGAAGATACATCCGTTTGACTTTGGAAACTGAAACTTAAAACGTCAATTTCTCGAAATGACTTCGAAACTACATATTTTTAGCTTTTGATGCAGAGTCAAAAAATATAAAAAGGGCTTCATAATGTTGAAAGAAATTCTAACTTCTGACAATTATTAGCGAAGATATATCCGTTTGAGTTTGGAAACAGAAACTTAAAACGTCAATTTCTCGAAATGACTTCGAGACTACATATTTTCAGCTTTTGATGCAGAGTCAAAATATATAAAAAGGGCTTCATAATGTTGAAAGAAATTCTAACTTCTGACAATTATTGGCGACGATACATCCGTTTGAGTTTGGAAACAGAAACATAAAACGTGAATTTCTCGAAATGACTTCGAGACTACATATTTTCAGCTTTTGATGAAGAGTCAAAATATATAAAAAGGGCTTCATAATGTTGAAAGAAATTCTAACTTCTGACAATTATTGGCGAAGATACATCCGTTTGAATTTGGGAACAGAAACTTAAAACGTTAATTTCTCGAATTGACTTCAAGACTACATATTTTCAGCTTTTGATGCAGAATCAAAATATATAAAAAGGGCTTCATAATGTTGAAAGAAATTCTAACTTCTGACAATTATTGGCGAAGATACATCCGTTTGAATTTGGAAACAGAAACTTAAAACGTCAATTTCTCGAAATGACTTCGAGACTACATATTTTCAGCTTTTGATGCAGAATCAAAATATATAAAAAGGGCTTCATAATGTTGAAAGAAATTCTAACTTCTGACAATTATTGGCGAAGATACATCCGTTTGACTTTGGAAACTGAAACTTAAAACGTCAATTTCTCGAAATGACTTCGAGACTAGATATTTTTAGCTTTTGATGCAGAGTCAAAAAATATAAAAAGTGCTTCATAATGTTGAAAGAAATTCTAACTTCTGACAATTATTGGCAAAGATATATCCGTTTGAGTTTGGAAACAGAAACTTAAAACGTCAATTTCTCGAAATGACTTCGAGACTACATATTTTCAGCTTTTGATGCAGAGTCAAAATATATAAAAAGGGCTTCATAATGTTGAAAGAAATTCTAACTTCTGACAATTATTGGCGACGATACATCCGTTTGAGTTTGGAAACAGAAACATAAAACGTGAATTTCTCGAAATGACTTCGAGACTACATATTTTCAGCTATTGATGAAGAGTCAAAATATATAAAAAGGGCTTCATAATGTTGAAAGAAATTCTAACTTCTGACAATTGTTGGCGAAGATACATCCGTTTGAATTTGGGAACAGAAACTTAAAGCGTTAATTTCTCGAATTGACTTCAAGACTACATATTTTCAGCTTTTGATGCAGAATCAAAATATATAAAAAGGGCTTCATAATGTTGCAAGAAATTCTAACTTCTGACAATTATTGGCGAAGATACATCCGTTTGAATTTGGAAACAGAAACTTAAAACGTCAATTTCTCGAAATGACTTCGAGACTACATATTTTCAGCTTTTGATGCAGAGTCAAAATATATAAAAAGGGCTTCATAATGTTGAAAGAAATTCTGACTTCAGACAATTATTGGCGAAGATACATCCGTTTGAATTTGGAAACAGAAACTTAAAACGTCAATTTCTCGAAATGACTTCGAGACTACATATTTTCAGCTTTTGATGTAGAGTCAAAATATATAAAAAGGGCTTCATAATGTTGAAAGAAATTCTAACTTCTGACAATTATTGGCGAAGATACATCCGTTTGAATTTGGAAACAGAAACTTAAAACGTCAATTTCTCGAAATAACTTCGAGACTACATATTTTCAGCTTTTGATGCAGAATCAAAATATATAAAAAGGGCTTCATAATGTTGAAAGAAATTCTAACTTCTGACAATTATTGGCGAAGATACATCCGTTTGAATTTGGAAACAGAAACTTAAAGCGTCAATTTCTCGAATTGACTTCAAGACTACATATTTTTAGCTTTTGATGCAGAGTCAAAATATATAAAAAGGGCTTCATAATGTTGAAAGAAATTCTAACTTCTGACAATTATTGGCGAAGATACATCCGTTTGAATTTGGAAACAGAAACTTAAAACGTCAATTTCTCGAATTGACTTCAAGACTACATATTTTCAGCTTTTGATGCAGAGTCAAAATATATAAAAAGGGCTTCATAATGTTGAAAGAAATTCTAACTTCTGACAATTATTGGCGAAGATACATCCGTTTGAATTTGGAAACAGAAACTTAAAACGTCAATTTCTCGAAATGACTTCGAGACTACATATTTTCAGCTCTTGATGCAGAATCAAAATATATAAAAAGGGCTTCATAATGTTGAAAGAAATTCTAACTTTTGACAATTATTGGCGAAGATACATCCGTTTGAATTTGGAAACAGAAACTTAAAACGTCAATTTCTCGAAATGACTTCGAAACTACATATTTTCAGCTTTTGATGCAGAGTCAAAATATATAAAAAGGGCTTCATAATGTTGAAAGAAATTCTAACTTCTGACAATTATTGGCGAAGATACATCCGTTTGACTTTGGAAACTGAAACTTAAAACGTCAATTTCTCGAAATGACTTCGAGACTAGATATTTTTAGCTTTTGATGCAGAGTCAAAAAATATAAAAAGTGCTTCATAATGTTGAAAGAAATTCTAACTTCTGACAATTATTGGCGAAGATATATCCGTTTGAGTTTGGAAACAGAAACTTAAAACGTCAATTTCTCGAAATGACTTCGAGACTACATATTTTCAGCTTTTGATGCAGAGTCAAAAAATATAAAAAGTGCTTCATAATGTTGAAAGAAATTCTAACTTCTGACAATTATTGGCGAAGATATATCCGTTTGAGTTTGGAAACAGAAACTTAAAACGTCAATTTCTCGAAATGACTTCGAGACTACATATTTTCAGCTTTTGATGCAGAATCAAAATATATAAAAAGGGCTTCATAATGTTGAAAGAAATTCTAACTTCTGACAATTATTGGCGAAGATACATCCGTTTGAATTTGGAAACAGAAACTTAAAACGTCAATTTCTCGAAGTGACTTCGAGACTACATATTTTCAGCTTTTGATGCAGAATCAAAATATATAAAAAGGGCTTCATAATGTTGAAAGAAATTCTAACTTCTGACAATTATTGGCGAAGATACATCCGTTTGAATTTGGAAACAGAAACTTAAAACGTCAATTTCTCGAAATGACTTCGAGACTACATATTTTCAGCTTTTGATGCAGAGTCAAAATATATAAAAAGGGCTTCATAATGTTGAAAGAAATTCTAACTTCTGACAATTATTGGCGAAGATACTCTTACATCCGTTTGAATTTGGAAACAGAAACTTAAAACGTCAATTTCTCGAAATGACTTCGAGACTACATATTTTCAGCTTTTGATGCAGAGTCAAAATATATAAAAAGGGATTCATAATGTTGAAAGAAATTCTAACTTCTGACAATTATTGGCGAAGATACATCCGTTTGAATTTGGAAACAGAAACTTAAAACGTCAATTTCTCGAAATGACTTCGATACTACAAATTTTCAGCTTTTGATGCAGAGTCAAAATATATAAAAAGGGCTTCATAATGTTGAAAGAAATTCTAACTTCTGACAATTATTGGCGAAGATACATCCGTTTGAATTTGGAAACAGAAACTTAAAGCGTTAATTTCTCGAATTGACTTCGAGACTACATATTTTCAGTTTTTGATGCAGAGTCAAAATATATAAAAAGGGCTTCATAATGTTGAAAGAAATTCTAACTTCTGACAATTATTGGCGAAGATACATCCGTTTGAATTTGGAAACAGAAACTTAAAACGTCAATTTCTCGAAATGACTTCGAGACTACATATTTTCAGTTTTTGATGCAGAGTCGAAATATATAAAAAGGGCTTCATAATGTTGAAAGAAATTCTAACTTCTGACAATTATTGGCGAAGATACATCCGTTTGAATTTGGAAACAGAAACTTAAAACGTCAATTACTCGAAATGACTTCGAGACTACATATTTTCAGCTTTTGATGCAGAATCAAAATATATAAAAAGGGCTTCATAATGTTGAAAGAAATTCTAACTTCTGACAATTATTGGCGAAGATACATCCGTTTGAATTTGGAAACAGAAACTTAAAACGTCAATTTCTCGAAATGACTTCAAGACTACATATTTTTTGCTTTTGATGCAGAGTCAAAATATATAAAAAGGGCTTCATAATGTTGAAAGAAATTCTAACTTCTGACAATTATTGGCGAAGATACATCCGTTTGAATTTGGAAACAGAAACTTAAAACGTCAATTTCTCGAAATGACTTCGAGACTACATATTTTCAGCTTTTGATGCAGAATCAAAATATATAAAAAGGGCTTCATAATGTTGAAAGAAATTCTAACTTCTGACAATTATTGGCGAAGATACATCCGTTTGAGTTTGGAAACAGAAACTTAAAACGTCAATTTCTCGAATTGACTTCAAGACTACATATTTTCAGCTTTTGATGCAGAATCAAAATATATAAAAAGGGCTTCATAATGTTGAAAGAAATTCTAACTTCTGACAATTATTGGCGAAGATACATCCGTTTGAATTTGGAAACAGCAACTTAAAACGTCAATTTCTCGAAATGACTTCGAGACTACATATTTTCAGCTTTTGATGCAGAGTCAAAATATATAAAAAGGGCTTCATAATGTTGAAAGAAATTCTAACTTCTGACAATTATTGGCGAAGATACATCCGTTTGAATTTGGAAACAGAAACTTCAAACGTCAATTTCTCGAAATGACTTCGAGACTACATATTTCCAGCTTTGATGCAGAATCAAAATATATAAAAAGGGCTTCATAATGTTGAAAGAAATTCTAACTTTTGACAATTATTGGCGAAGATACATCCGTTTGAATTTGGAAACAGAAACTTAAAACGTCAATTTCTCGAAATGACTTCGAGACTACATATTTTCAGCTTTTAATGCAGAATCAAAATATATAAAAAGGGCTTCATAATGTTGAAAGAAATTCTAACTTCTGACAATTATTGGCGAAGATACATCCGTTTGAATTTGGAAACAGAAACTTAAAACGTCAATTTCTCGAAATGACTTGGAGACTACATATTTTCAGCTTTTGATGCAGAATCAAAATATATAAAAAGGGCTTCATAATGTTGAAAGAAATTCTAACTTCTGACAATTATTGGCGAAGATACATCCGTTTGAATTTGGAAACAGAAACTTCAAACGTAAATTTCTCGAAATGACTTCGAGACTACATATTTCAGCTTTTGATGCAGAATCAAAATATATAAAAAGGGCTTCATAATGTTGAAAGAAATTCTAACTTCTGACAATTATTGGCGAAGATACATCCGTTTGAATTTGGAAACAGAAACTTAAAACGTCAATTTCTCGAAATGACTTCGAGACTACATATTTTCAGCTTTGATGCAGAATCAAAATATATAAAAACGGCTTCATAATGTTGAAAGAAATTCTAACTTCTGACAATTATGGCGAGATACATCCGTTTGAATTTGGAAACAGAAACTTAAAACGTCAATTTCTCGAAATGACTTCGAGACTACATATTTTCAGCTTTTGATGCAGAATCAAAATATATAAAAAGGGCTTCATAATGTTGAAAGAAATTCTAACTTCTGACAATTATTGGCGAAGATACATCCGTTTGAGTTTGGAAACAGAAACTTAAAACGTCGATTTCTCGAAATGACTTCGAGACTACATATTTTCAGCTTTTGAAGCAGAATCAAAATATATAAAAAGGGGTTCATAATGTTGAAAGAAATTCTAACTTCTGACAATTATTGGCGAAGATACATCCGTTTGAATTTGGAAACAGAAACTTAAAACGTCAATTTCTCGAAATGACTTCGAGACTACATATTTTCAGCTTTTGATGCAGAATCAAAATATATAAAAAGGGATTCATAATGTTGAAAGAAATTCTAACTTCTGACAATTATTGGCGAAGATACATCCGTTTGAATTTGGAAACAGAAACTTCAAACGTCAATTTCTCGAAATGACTTCGAGACTACATATTTTCAGCTTTTGATGCAGAATCAAAATATATAAAAAGGGCTTCATAATGTTGAAAGAAATTCTAACTTCTGACAATTATTGGCGAAGATACATCCGTTTGAATTTGGAAACAGAAACTTAAAACGTCAATTTCTCGAATTGACTTCGAGACTACATATTTTCAGCTTTTGATGCAGAGTCAAAATATATAAAAAGGGCTTCATAATGTTGAAAGAAATTCTAACTTCTGACAATTATTGGCGAAGATACATCCGTTTGAATTTGGAAACAGAAACTTAAAACGTCAATTTCTCGAAATGACTTCGAGACTACATATTTTCAGCTTTTGATGCAGAGTCAAAATATATAAAAAGGGCTTCATAATGTTGAAAGAAATTCTAACTTCTGACAATTATTGGCGAAGATACATCCGTTTGAATTTGGAAACAGAAACTTAAAACGTCAATTTCTCGAAATGACTTCGAGACTACATATTTTCAGTTTTTGATGCAGAGTCAAAATATATAAAAAGGGCTTCATAATGTTGAAAGAAATTCTAACTTCTGACAATTATTGGCGAAGATACATCCGTTTGAATTTGGAAACAGAAACTTAAAACGTCAATTTCTCGAAATGACTTCGAGACTACATATTTTTAGCTTTTGATGCAGAGTCAAAATATATAAAAAGGGCTTCATAATGTTGAAAGAAATTCTAACTTCTGACAATTATTGGCGACGATACATCCGTTTGAGTTTGGAAACAGAAACTTAAAACGTAAATTTCTCGAAATGACTTCGAGACTACATATTTTCAGCTTTTGATGCAGAGTCAAAATATATAAAAAGGGCTTCATAATGTTGAAAGAAATTCTAACTTCTGACAATTATTGGCGACGATACATCCGTTTGAGTTTGGAAACAGAAACTTCAAACGTCAATTTCTCGAAATGACTTCGAGACTACATATTTTCAGCTTTTGATGCAGAATCAAAATATATAAAAAAGGGCTTCATAATGTTGAAAGAAATTCTAACTTCTGACAATTATTGGCGAAGATACATCCGTTTGAATTTGGAAACAGAAACTTAAAACGTCAATTTCTCGAATTGACTTCAAGACTACATATTTTTAGCTTTTGATGCAGAGTCAAAATATATAAAAAGGGCTTCATAATGTTGAAAGAAATTCTAACTTCTGACAATTATTGGCGAAGATACATCCGTTTGAATTTGGAAACAGAAACTTAAAACGTCAATTTCTCGAATTGACTTCAAGACTACATATTTTCAGCTTTTGATGCAGAGTCAAAATATATAAAAAGGGCTTCATAATGTTGAAAGAAATTCTAACTTCTGACAATTATTGGCGAAGATACATCCGTTTGAATTTGGAAACAGAAACTTAAAACGTCAATTTCTCGAAATGACCTCCAGACTACATATTTTCAGTTTTTGATGCAGAGTCAAAATATATAAAAAGGGCTTCATAATGTTGAAAGAAATTCTAACTTCTGACAATTATTGGCGAAGATACATCCGTTTGAATTTGGAAACAGAAACTTAAAACGTCAATTTCTCGAAATGACTTCGAGACTACATATTTTTAGCTTTTGATGCAGAGTCAAAATATATAAAAAGGGCTTCATAATGTTGAAAGAAATTCTAACTTCTGACAATTATTGGCGACGATACATCCGTTTGAGTTTGGAAACAGAAACATAAAACGTAAATTTCTCGAAATGACTTCGAGACTACATATTTTCAGCTTTTGATGCAGAGTCAAAATATATAAAAAGGGCTTCATAATGTTGAAAGAAATTCTAACTTCTGACAATTATTGACGACGATACATCCGTTTGAGTTTGGAAACAGAAACTTCAAACGTCAATTTCTCGAAATGACTTCGAGACTACATATTTCCAGCTTTGATGCAGAATCAAAATATATAAAAAGGGCTTCATAATGTTGAAAGAAATTCTAACTTTTGACAATTATTGGCGAGGATACATCCGTTTGAATTTGGAAACAGAAACTTAAAACGTCAATTTCTCGAAATGACTTCGAGACTACATATTTTCAGCTTTTAATGCAGAATCAAAATATATAAAAAGGGCTTCATAATGTTGAAAGAAATTCTAACTTCTGACAATTATTGGCGAAGATACATCCGTTTGAATTTGGAAACAGAAACTTAAAACGTCAATTTCTCGAAATGACTTCAAGACTACATATTTTCAGCTTTTGATGCAGAGTCAAAATATATAAAAAGTGCTTCATAATGTTGAAAGAAATTCTGACTTCTGCCAATTATTGGCGAAGCTACATCCGTTTGAATTTGGAAACAGAAACTTAAAACGTCAATTTCTCGAAATGACTTCGAGACTACATATTTTCAGCTTTTGATGCAGAGTCAAAATATATAAAAAGGGCTTCATAATGTTGAAAGAAATTCTAACTTTTGACAATTATTGGCAAAGATACATCCGTTTGAATTTGGAAACAAAAACTTAAAACGTAAATTTCTCGAAATGACTTCGAGACTACATATTTTCAGCTTTTAATGCAGAATCAAAATATATAAAAAGGGCTTCATAATGTTGAAAGAAATTCTAACTTTTGACAATTATTGGCGAAGATACATCCGTTTGAATTTGGAAACAGAAACTTAAAACGTCAATTTCTCGAAATGACTTCGAGACTACATATTTTCAGCTTTTGATGCAGAATCAAAATATATAAAAAGGGATTCATAATGTTGAAAGAAATTCTAACTTCTGACAATTATTGGCGAAGATACATCCGTTTGAATTTGGAAACAGAAACTTAAAACGTCAATTTCTCGAAATGACTTCGAGACTACATATTTTCAGCTTTTGATGCAGAATCAAAATATATAAAAAGGGGTTCATAATGTTGAAAGAAATTCTAACTTCTGACAATTATTGGCGAAGATACATCCGTTTGAATTTGGAAACAGCAACTTAAAACGTCAATTTCTCGAAATGACTTCGAGACTACATATTTTCAGCTTTTGATGCAGAATCAAAATATATAAAAAGGGCTTCATAATGTTGAAAGAAATTCTAACTTCTGACAATTATTGGCGAAGATACATCCGTTTGAATTTGGAAACAGAAACTTAAAACGTCAATTTCTCGAAATGACTTCGAGACTACATATTTTCAGCTTTTGATGCAGAATCAAAATATATAAAAAGGGCTTCATAATGTTGAAAGAAATTCTAACTTCTGACAATTATTGGCGAAGATACATCCGTTTGAATTTGGAAACAGAAACTTAAAACGTCAATTTCTCGAATTGACTTCAAGACTACATATTTTTAGCTTTTGATGCAGAGTCAAAATATATAAAAAGGGCTTCATAATGTTGAAAGAAATTCTAACTTCTGACAATTATTGGCGAAGATACATCCGTTTGAATTTGGAAACAGAAACTTAAAACGTCAATTTCTCGAATTGACTTCAAGACTACATATTTTCAGCTTTTGATGCAGAGTCAAAATATATAAAAAGGGCATCATAATGTTGAAAGAAATTCTAACTTCTGACAATTATTGGCGAAGATACTCGTACATCCGTTTGAATTTGGAAACAGAAACTTAAAACGTCAATTTCTCGAAATGACTTCGAGACTACATATTTTCAGCTTTTGATGCAGAGTCAAAATATATAAAAAGGGCTTCATAATGTTGAAAGAAATTCTAACTTCTGACAATTATTGGCGAAGATACATCCGTTTGAATTTGGAAACAGAAACTTAAAACGTCAATTTCTCGAAGTGACTTCGAGACTACATATTTTCAACTTTTGATGCAGAGTCAAAATATATAAAAAGGGCTTCATAATGTTGAAAGAAATTCTAACTTCTGACAATTATTGGCGAAGATACATCCGTTTGAATTTGGAAACAGAAACTTAAAACGTCAATTTCTCGAAATGACTTCAAGACTACATATTTTCAGCTTTTGATGCAGAGTCAAAATATATAAAAAGGGCTTCATAATGTTGAAAGAAATTCTGACTTCAGACAATTATTGGCGAAGATACATCCGTTTGAATTTGGAAACAGAAACTTAAAACGTCAATTTCTCGAAATGACTTCGATACTACAAATTTTCAGCTTTTGATGCAGAGTCAAAATATATAAAAAGGGCTTCATAATGTTGAAAGAAATTCTAACTTCTGACAATTATTGGCGAAGATACATCCGTTTGAATTTGGAAACAGAAACTTAAAATGTCAATTTCTCGAAATGACTTCGAGACTATATATTTTAAGCTTTTGATGCAGAATCAAAACATATAAAAAGGGCTTCATAATGTTGAAAGAAATTCTTACTTTTGACAATTATTGGCGAAGATACATCCGTTTGAATTTGGAAACAGAAACTTAAAACGTCAATTTCTCGAAATGACTTCGAGACTACATATTTTCAGTTTTTGATGCAGAGTCAAAATATATAAAAAGGGCTTCATAATGTTGAAAGAAATTCTAACTTCTGACAATTATTGGCGAAGATACATCCGTTTGAATTTGGAAACAGAAACTTAAAACGTCAATTTCTCGAATTGACTTCAAGACTACATATTTTCAGCTTTTGATGCATAGTCAAAATATATAAAAAGGGCTTCATAATGTTGAAAAAATTCTAACTTCTGACAATTATTGGCGAAGATATATCCGTTTGAATTTGGAAACAGAAACTTAAAACGTCAATTTCTCGAAATGACTTCGAGACTACATATTTTCAGCTTTTGATGCAGAATCAAAATATATAAAAAGGGCTTCATAATGTTGAAAGAAATTCTAACTTCTGACAATTATTGGCGAAGATACATCCGTTTGAATTTGGAAACAGAAACTTAAAACGTCAATTTCTCGAAATGACTTCGAGACTACATATTTTCAGCTTTTGATGCAGAGTCAAAATATATAAAAAGGGCTTCATAATGTTGAAAGAAATTCTAACTTTTGACAATTATTGGCAAAGATACATCCGTTTGAATTTGGAAACAGAAACTTAAAACGTGAATTTCTCGAAATGACTTCGAGACTACATATTTTCAGCTTTTAATGCAGAATCAAAATATATAAAAAGGGCTTCATAATGTTGAAAGAAATTCTAACTTCTGACAATTATTGGCGAAAGATACATCCGTTTGAATTTGGAAACAGAAACTTAAAACGTCAATTTCTCGAAATGACTTCGAGACTACATATTTTCAGCTTTTGATGCAGAATCAAAATATATAAAAAGGGCTTCATAATGTTGAAAGAAATTCTAACTTCTGACAATTATTGGCGAAGATACATCCGTTTGAATTTGGAAACAGAAACTTAAAACGTCAATTTCTCGAAATGACTTCGAGACTACATATTTTCAGCTTTTGATGCAGAATCAAAATATATAAAAAGGGCTTCATAATGTTGAAAGAAATTCTAACTTCTGACAATTATTGGCGAAGATACATCCGTTTGAGTTTGGAAACAGAAACTTAAAACGTCAATTTCTCGAATTGACTTCAAGACTACATATTTTCAGCTTTTGATGCAGAATCAAAATATATAAAAAGGGCTTCATAATGTTGAAAGAAATTCTAACTTCTGACAATTATTGGCGAAGATACATCCGTTTGAATTTGGAAACAGCAACTTAAAACGTCAATTTCTCGAAATGACTTCGAGACTACATATTTTCAGCTTTTGATGCAGAATCAAAATATATAAAAAGGGCTTCATAATGTTGAAAGAAATTCTAACTTCTGACAATTATTGGCGAAGATACATCCGTTTGAATTTGGAAACAGAAACTTAAAACGTCAATTTCTCGAAATGACTTCGAGACTACATATTTTCAGCTTTTGATGCAGAATCAAAATATATAAAAAGGGCTTCATAATGTTGAAAGAAATTCTAACTTCTGACAATTATTGGCGAAGATACATCCGTTTGAATTTGGAAACAGAAACTTAAAACGTCAATTTCTCGAATTGACTTCAAGACTACATATTTTTAGCTTTTGATGCAGAGTCAAAATATATAAAAAGGGCTTCATAATGTTGAAAGAAATTCTAACTTCTGACAATTATTGGCGAAGATACATCCGTTTGAATTTGGAAACAGAAACTTAAAACGTCAATTTCTCGAATTGACTTCAAGACTACATATTTTCAGCTTTTGATGCAGAGTCAAAATATATAAAAAGGGCATCATAATGTTGAAAGAAATTCTAACTTCTGACAATTATTGGCGAAGATACTCGTACATCCGTTTGAATTTGGAAACAGAAACTTAAAACGTCAATTTCTCGAAATGACTTCGAGACTACATATTTTCAGCTTTTGATGCAGAGTCAAAATATATAAAAAGGGCTTCATAATGTTGAAAGAAATTCTAACTTCTGACAATTATTGGCGAAGATACATCCGTTTGAATTTGGAAACAGAAACTTAAAACGTCAATTTCTCGAAGTGACTTCGAGACTACATATTTTCAACTTTTGATGCAGAGTCAAAATATATAAAAAGGGCTTCATAATGTTGAAAGAAATTCTAACTTCTGACAATTATTGGCGAAGATACATCCGTTTGAATTTGGAAACAGAAACTTAAAACGTCAATTTCTCGAAATGACTTCAAGACTACATATTTTCAGCTTTTGATGCAGAGTCAAAATATATAAAAAGGGCTTCATAATGTTGAAAGAAATTCTGACTTCAGACAATTATTGGCGAAGATACATCCGTTTGAATTTGGAAACAGAAACTTAAAACGTCAATTTCTCGAAATGACTTCGATACTACAAATTTTCAGCTTTTGATGCAGAGTCAAAATATATAAAAAGGGCTTCATAATGTTGAAAGAAATTCTAACTTCTGACAATTATTGGCGAAGATACATCCGTTTGAATTTGGAAACAGAAACTTAAAGCGTTAATTTCTCGAATTGACTTCGAGACTACATATTTTCAGTTTTTGATGCAGAGTCAAAACATATAAAAAGGGCTTCATAATGTTGAAAGAAATTCTAACTTCTGACAATTATTGGCGAAGATACATCCGTTTGAATTTGGAAACAGAAACTTAAAACGTCAATTTCTCGAAATGACTTCGAGACTACATATTTTCAGTTTTTGATGCAGAGTCAAAATATATAAAAAGGGCTTCATAATGTTGAAAGAAATTCTAACTTCTGACAATTATTGGCGAAGATACATCCGTTTGAATTTGGAAACAGAAACTTAAAACGTCAATTTCTCGAAATGACTTCAAGACTACATATTTTCAGCTTTTGATGCAGAGTCAAAATATATAAAAAGGGCTTCATAATGTTGAAAGAAATTCTAACTTCTGACAATTATTGGCGAAGATATATCCGTTTGAGTTTGGAAACAGAAACTTAAAACGTCAATTTCTCGAAATGACTTCGAGACTACATATTTTCAGCTTTTGATGCATAGTCAAAATATATAAAAAGGGCTTCATAATGTTGAAAGAAATTCTAACTTCTGACAATTATTGGCGAAGATACATCCGTTTGAATTTGGAAACAGAAACTTAAAACGTCAATTTCTCGAAATGACTTCGAGACTACATATTTTCAGCTTTTGATGCAGAGTCAAAATATATAAAAAGGGCTTCATAATGTTGAAAGAAATTCTAACTTTTGACAATTATTGGCAAAGATACATCCGTTTGAATTTGGAAACAGAAACTTAAAACGTAAATTTCTCGAAATGACTTCGAGACTACATATTTTCAGCTTTTGATGCAGAATCAAAATATATAAAAAGGGCTTCATAATGTTGAAAGAAATTCTAACTTCTGACAATTATTGGCAAAGATACATCCGTTTGAATTTGGAAACAGAAACTTAAAACGTCAATTTCTCGAAATGACTTCGAGACTACATATTTTCAGCTTTTGATGCAGAATAAAAATATATAAAAAGGGCTTCATAATGTTGAAAGAAATTCTAACTTCTGACAATTATTGGCGAAGATACATCCGTTTGAATTTGGAAACAGAAACTTAAAACGTCAATTTCTCGAAATGACTTCGCGACTACATATTTTCAGCTTTTGATGCAGAGTCAAAATATATAAAAAGGGCTTCATAATGTTGAAAGAAATTCTAACTTCTGACAATTATTGGCGAAGATACATCCGTTTGAGTTTGGAAACAGAAACTTAAAACGTCAATTTCTCGAATTGACTTCAAGACTACATATTTTCAGCTTTTGATGCAGAATCAAAATATATAAAAAGGGCTTCATAATGTTGAAAGAAATTCTAACTTCTGACAATTATTGGCGAAGATACATCCGTTTGAATTTGGAAACAGAAACTTAAAACGTCAATTTCTCGAAATGACTTCGAGACTACATATTTTCAGCTTTTGATGCAGAGTCAAAATATATAAAAAGGGCTTCATAATGTTGAAAGAAATTCTAACTGCTGACAATTATTGGCGAAGATACATCCGTTTGAATTTGGAAACAGAAACTTAAAACGTCAATTTCTCGAAATGGCTTCGAGACTACATATTTTCAGCTTTTGATGCAGAATCAAAATATATAAAAAGGGCTTCATAATGTTGCAAGAAATTCTAACTTCTGACAATTATTGGCGAAGATACATCCGTTTGAATTTGGAAACAGAAACTTAAAACGTCAATTTCTCGAATTGACTTCAAGACTACATATTTTTAGCTTTTGATGCAGAGTCAAAATATATAAAAAGGGCTTCATAATGTTGAAAGAAATTCTAACTTCTGACAATTATTGGCGAAGATACATCCGTTTGAATTTGGAAACAGAAACTTAAAACGTCAATTTCTCGAATTGACTTCAAGACTACATATTTTCAGCTTTTGATGCAGAGTCAAAATATATAAAAAGGGCTTCATAATGTTGAAAGAAATTCTAACTTCTGACAATTATTGGCGAAGATACTCGTACATCCGTTTGAATTTGGAAACAGAAACTTAAAACGTCAATTTCTCGAAATGACTTCGAGACTACATATTTTCAGCTTTTGATGCAGAGTCAAAATATATAAAAAGGGCTTCATAATGTTGAAAGAAATTCTAACTTCTGACAATTATTGGCGAAGATACATCCGTTTGAATTTGGAAACAGAAACTTAAAACGTCAATTTCTCGAAGTGACTTCGAGACTACATATTTTCAACTTTTGATGCAGAGTCAAAATATATAAAAAGGGCTTCATAATGTTGAAAGAAATTCTAACTTCTGACAATTATTGGCGAAGATACATCCGTTTGAATTTGGAAACAGAAACTTAAAACGTCAATTTCTCGAAATGACTTCAAGACTACATATTTTCAGCTTTTGATGCAGAGTCAAAATATATAAAAAGGGCTTCATAATGTTGAAAGAAATTCTGACTTCAGACAATTATTGGCGAAGATACATCCGTTTGAATTTGGAAACAGAAACTTAAAACGTCAATTTCTCGAAATGACTTCGATACTACAAATTTTCAGCTTTTGATGCAGAGTCAAAATATATAAAAAGGGCTTCATAATGTTGAAAGAAATTCTAACTTCTGACAATTATTGGCGAAGATACATCCGTTTGAATTTGGAAACAGAAACTTAAAACGTTAATTTCTCGAATTGACTTCGAGACTACATATTTTCAGCTTTTGATGCAGAGTCAAAATATATAAAATGGGCTTCATAATGTTGAAAGAAATTCTAACTTCTGACAATTATTGGCGAAGATACATCCGTTTGAATTTGGAAACAGAAACTTAAAACGTCAATTTCTCGGAAATGACTTCGAGACTACATATTTTCCAGTTTTTGATGCAGAGTCGAAATATATAAAAAGGGCTTCATAATGTTGAAAAGAAATTCTAACCTTCTGACAAATTATTGGCGAAGATACATCCGTTTGAATTTGGAAACAGAAACTTAAAACGTCAATTACTCGAAATGACTTCGAGACTACATATTTTCAGCTTTTGATGCAGAGTCAAAATATATAAGAACGGCTTCATAATGTTGAAAGAAATTCTAACTTCTGACAATTATTGGCGAAGATACATCCGTTTGAATTTGGAAACAGAAACTTAAAACGTCAATTTCTCGAAATGACTTCGAGACTACATATTTTCAGCTTTTGATGCAGAGTCAAAATATATAAAAAGGGCTTCATAATGTTGAAAGAAATTCTAACTTCTGACAATTATTGGCGAAGATACATCCGTTTGAATTTGGAAACAGAAACTTAAAACGTCAATTTCTCGAAATGACTTCGAGACTACATATTTTCAGTTTTTGATGCAGAGTCAAAATATATAAAAAGGGCTTCATAATGTTGAAAGAAATTCTAACTTCTGACAATTATTGGCGAAGATACATCCGTTTGAATTTGGAAACAGAAACTTAAAACGTCAATTTCTCGAAATGACTTCGAGACTACATATTTTCAGCTTTTGATGCAGAGTCAAAATATATAAAAAGGGCTTCATAATGTTGAAAGAAATTCTAACTTCTGACAATTATTGGCGAAGATACATCCGTTTGAATTTGGAAACAGAAACTTAAAACGTCAATTTCTCGAAATGACTTCGAGACTACATATTTTCAGTTTTTGATGCAGAGTCAAAATATATAAAAAGGGCTTCATAATGTTGAAAGAAATTCTAACTTCTGACAATTATTGGCGAAGATACATCCGTTTGAATTTGGAAACAGAAACTTAAAACGTCAATTACTCGAAATGACTTCGAGACTACATATTTTCAGCTTTTGATGCAGAATCAAAATATATAAAAAGGGCTTCATAATGTTGAAAGAAATTCTAACTTCTGACAATTATTGGCGAAGATATATCCGTTTGAATTTGGAAACAGAAACTTAAAACGTCAATTTCTCGAAATGACTTCGAGACTACATATTTTCAGCTTTTGATGCAGAGTCAAAATATATAAAAAGGGCTTCATAATGTTGAAAGAAATTCTAACTTCTGACAATTATTGGCGAAGATACATCCGTTTGAATTTGGAAACAGAAACTTAAAACGTCAATTTCTCGAAATGACTTCGAGACTACATATTTTCAGCTTTTGATGCAGAATCAAAATATATAAAAAGGGCTTCATAATGTTGAAAGAAATTCTAACTTCTGACAATTATTGGCGAAGATACATCCGTTTGAGTTTGGAAACAGAAACTTAAAACGTCAATTTCTCGAATTGACTTCAAGACTACATATTTTCAGCTTTTGATGCAGAATCAAAATATATAAAAAGGGCTTCATAATGTTGAAAGAAATTCTAACTTCTGACAATTATTGGCGAAGATACATCCGTTTGAATTTGGAAACAGAAACTTAAAACGTCAATTTCTCGAAATGACTTCGAGACTACATATTTTCAGCTTTTGATGCAGAATCAAAATATATAAAAAGGGCTTCATAATGTTGAAAGAAATTCTAACTTCTGACAATTATTGGCGAAGATATATCCGTTTGAATTTGGAAACAGAAACTTAAAACGTCAATTTCTCGAAATGACTTCAAGACTACATATTTTCAGCTTTTGATGCAGAGTCAAAATATATAAAAAGGGCTTCATAATGTTGAAAGAAATTCTAACTTCTGACAATTATTGGCGAAGATACATCCGTTTGAATTTGGAAACAGAAACTTAAAACGTCAATTTCTCGAAGTGACTTCGAGACTACATATTTTCAACTTTTGATGCAGAGTCAAAATATATAAAAAGGGCTTCATAATGTTGAAAGAAATTCTAACTTCTGACAATTATTGGCGAAGATACATCCGTTTGAATTTGGAAACAGAAACTTAAAACGTCAATTTCTCGAAATGACTTCAAGACTACATATTTTCAGCTTTTGATGCAGAGTCAAAATATATAAAAAGGGCTTCATAATGTTGAAAGAAATTCTGACTTCAGACAATAATTGGCGAAGATACATCCGTTTGAATTTGGAAACAGAAACTTAAAACGTCAATTTCTCGAAATGACTTAGATACTACAAATTTTCAGCTTTTGATGCAGAGTCAAAATATATAAAAAGGGCTTCATAATGTTGAAAGAAATTCTAACTTCTGACAATTATTGGCGAAGATACATCCGTTTGAATTTGGAAACAGAAACTTAAAGCGTTAATTTCTCGAATTGACTTCGAGACTACATATTTTCAGTTTTTGATGCAGAGTCAAAATATATAAAAAGGGCTTCATAATGTTGAAAGAAATTCTAACTTCTGACAATTATTGGCGAAGATACATCCGTTTGAATTTGGAAACAGAAACTTAAAACGTCAATTTCTCGAATTGACTTCGAGACTACATATTTTCAGTTTTTGATGCAGAGTCAAAATATATAAAAAGGGCTTCATAATGTTGAAAGAAATTCTAACTTCTGACAATTATTGGCGAAGATACATCCGTTTGAATTTGGAAACAGAAACTTAAAACGTCAATTACTCGAAATGACTTCGAGACTACATATTTTCAGCTTTTGATGCAGAGTCAAAATATATAAAAAGGGCTTCATAATGTTGAAAGAAATTCTAACTTCTGACAATTATTGGCGAAGATACATCCGTTTGAATTTGGAAACAGAAACTTAAAACGTCAATTTCTCGAAATGACTTCGAGACTACATATTTTCAACTTTTGATGCAGAGTCAAAATATATAAAAAGGGCTTCATAATGTTGAAAGAAATTCTAACTTCTGACAATTATTGGCGAAGATACATCCGTTTGAATTTGGAAACAGAAACTTAAAGCGTTAATTTCTCGAATTGACTTCGAGACTACATATTTTCAGTTTTTGATGCAGAGTCAAAATATATAAAAAGGGCTTCATAATGTTGAAAGAAATTCTAACTTCTGACAATTATTGGCGAAGATACATCCGTTTGAATTTGGAAACAGAAACTTAAAACGTCAATTTCTCGAAATGACTTCGAGACTACATATTTTCAGTTTTTGATGCAGAGTCAAAATATATAAAAAGGGCTTCATAATGTTGAAAGAAATTCTAACTTCTGACAATTATTGGCGAAGATACATCCGTTTGAATTTGGAAACAGAAACTTAAAACGTCAATTACTCGAAATGACTTCGAGACTACATATTTTCAGCTTTTGATGCAGAATCAAAATATATAAAAAGGGCTTCATAATGTTGAAAGAAATTCTGACTTCTGACAATTATTGGCGAAGATATATCCGTTTGAATTTGGAAACAGAAACTTAAAACGTCAATTTCTCGAAATGACTTCGAGACTACATATTTTCAGCTTTTGATGCAGAGTCAAAATATATAAAAAGGGCTACATAATGTTGAAAGAAATTCTAACTTCTGACAATTATTGGCGAAGATACATCCGTTTGAATTTGGAAACAGAAACTTAAAACGTCAATATCTCGAAATGACTTCGAGACTACATATTTTCAGCTTTTGATGCAGAATCAAAATATATAAAAAGGGCTTCATAATGTTGAAAGAAATTCTAACTTCTGACAATTATTGGCGAAGATACATCCGTTTGAGTTTGGAAACAGAAACTTAAAACGTCAATTTCTCGAATTGACTTCAAGACTACATATTTTCAGCTTTTGATGCAGAATCAAAATATATAAAAAGGGCTTCATAATGTTGAAAGAAATTCTAACTTCTGACAATTATTGGCGAAGATACATCCGTTTGAATTTGGAAACAGAAACTTAAAACGTCAATTTCTCGAAATGACTTCGAGACTACATATTTTCAGCTTTTGATGCAGAATCAAAATATATAAAAAGGGCTTCATAATGTTGAAAGAAATTCTAACTTCTGACAATTATTGGCGAAGATACATCCGTTTGAATTTGGAAACAGAAACTTAAAACGTCAATTTCTCGAAATGACTTCGAGACTACATATTTCCAGCTTTGATGCAGAATCAAAATATATATAAAGGGCTTCATAATGTTGAAAGAAATTCTAACTTCTGACAATTATTGGCGAAGATACATCCGTTTGAATTTGGAAACAGAAACTTAAAACGTCAATTTCTCGAAATGACTTCGAGACTACATATTTTCAGTTTTTGATGCAGAGTCAAAATATATAAAAAGGGCTTCATAATGTTGAAAGAAATTCTAACTTCTGACAATTATTGGCGAAGATACATCCGTTTGAATTTGGAAACAGAAACTTAAAACGTCAATTACTCGAAATGACTTCGAGACTACATATTTTCAGCTTTTGATGCAGAATCAAAATATATAAAAAGGGCTTCATAATGTTGAAAGAAATTCTAACTTCTGACAATTATTGGCGAAGATATATCCGTTTGAATTTGGAAACAGAAACTTAAAACGTCAATTTCTCGAAATGACTTCGAGACTACATATTTTCAGCTTTTGATGCAGAGTCAAAATATATAAAAAGGGCTTCATAATGTTGAAAGAAATTCTAACTTCTGACAATTATTGGCGAAGATACATCCGTTTGAATTTGGAAACAGAAACTTAAAACGTCAATTTCTCGAAATGACTTCGAGACTACATATTTTCAGCTTTTGATGCAGAATCAAAATATATAAAAAGGGCTTCATAATGTTGAAAGAAATTCTAACTTCTGACAATTATTGGCGAAGATACATCCGTTTGAGTTTGGAAACAGAAACTTAAAACGTCAATTTCTCGAATTGACTTCAAGACTACATATTTTCAGCTTTTGATGCAGAATCAAAATATATAAAAAGGGCTTCATAATGTTGAAAGAAATTCTAACTTCTGACAATTATTGGCGAAGATACATCCGTTTGAATTTGGAAACAGAAACTTAAAACGTCAATTTCTCGAATTGACTTCAAGACTACATATTTTCAGCTTTTGATGCAGAATCAAAATATATAAAAAGGGCTTCATAATGTTGAAAGAAATTCTAACTTCTGACAATTATTGGCGAAGATACATCCGTTTGAATTTGGAAACAGAAACTTAAAACGTCAATTTCTCGAAATGACTTCGAGACTACATATTTTCACCTTTTGATGCAGAATCAAAATATATAAAAAGGGCTTCATAATGTTGAAAGAAATTCTAACTTCTGACAATTATTGGCGAACATACATCCGTTTGAATTTGGAAACAGAAACTTAAAACGTCAATTTCTCGAAATGACTTCGAGACTACATATTTCCAGCTTTGATGCAGAATCAAAATATATATAAAGGGCTTCATAATGTTGAAAGAAATTCTAACTTTTGACAATTATTGGCGAAGATACATCCGTTTGAATTTGTAAACAGAAACTTAAAACGTCAATTTCTCGAAATGACTTCGAAACTACATATTTTCAGCTTTTGATGCAGAGTCAAAATATATAAAAAGGGCTTCATAATGTTGAAAGAAATTCTAACTTCTGACAATTATTGGCGAAGATACATCCGTTTGAATTTGGAAACAGAAACTTAAAACGTCAATTTCTCGAAATGACTTCGAGACTAGATATTTTTAGCTTTTGATGCAGAGTCAAAAAATATAAAAAGTGCTTCATAATGTTGAAAGAAATTCTAACTTCTGACAATTATTGGCGAAGATATATCCGTTTGAGTTTGGAAACAGAAACTTAAAACGTCAATTTCTCGAAATGACTTCGAGACTACATATTTTCAGCTTTTGATGCAGAGTCAAAAAATATAAAAAGTGCTTCATAATGTTGAAAGAAATTCTAACTTCTGACAATTATTGGCGAAGATATATCCGTTTGAGTTTGGAAACAGAAACTTAAAACGTCAATTTCTCGAAATGACTTCGAGACTACATATTTTCAGCTTTTGATGCAGAATCAAAATATATAAAAAGGGCTTCATAATGTTGAAAGAAATTCTAACTTCTGACAATTATTGGCGAAGATACATCCGTTTGAATTTGGAAACAGAAACTTAAAACGTCAATTTCTCGAAGTGACTTCGAGACTACATATTTTCAACTTTTCATGCAGAATCAAAATATATAAAAAGGGCTTCATAATGTTGAAAGAAATTCTAACTTCTGACAATTATTGGCGAAGATACATCCGTTTGAATTTGGAAACAGAAACTTAAAACGTCGATTTCTCGAAATGACTTCGAGACTACATATTTTCAGCTTTTGATGCAGAGTCAAAATATATAAAAAGGGCTTCATAATGTTGAAAGAAATTCTAACTTCTGACAATTATTGGCGAAGATACTCGTACATCCGTTTGAATTTGGAAACAGAAACTTAAAACGTCAATTTCTCGAAGTGACTTCGAGACTACATATTTTCAACTTTTGATGCAGAGTCAAAATATATAAAAAGGGCTTCATAATGTTGAAAGAAATTCTAACTTCTGACAATTATTGGCGAAGATACATCCGTTTGAATTTGGAAACAGAAACTTAAAACGTCAATTTCTCGAAATGACTTCAAGACTACATATTTTCAGCTTTTGATGCAGAGTCAAAATATATAAAAAGGGCTTCATAATGTTGAAAGAAATTCTGACTTCAGACAATTATTGGCGAAGATACATCCGTTTGAATTTGGAAACAGAAACTTAAAACGTCAATTTCTCGAAATGACTTCGATACTACAAATTTTCAGCTTTTGATGCAGAGTCAAAATATATAAAAAGGGCTTCATAATGTTGAAAGAAATTCTAACTTCTGACAATTATTGGCGAAGATACATCCGTTTGAATTTGGAAACAGAAACTTAAAGCGTTAATTTCTCGAATTGATTTCGAGACTACATATTTTCAGTTTTTGATGCAGAGTCAAAATATATAAAAAGGGCTTCATAATGTTGAAAGAAATTCTAACTTCTGACAATTATTGGCGAAGATACATCCGTTTGAATTTGGAAACAGAAACTTAAAACGTCAATTACTCGAAATGACTTCGAGACTACATATTTTCAGCTTTTGATGCAGAATCAAAATATATAAAAAGGGCTTCATAATGTTGAAAGAAATTCTAACTTCTGACAATTATTGGCGAAGATATATCCGTTTGAATTTGGAAACAGAAACTTAAAACGTCAATTTCTCGAAATGACTTCGAGACTACATATTTTCAGCTTTTGATGCAGAGTCAAAATATATAAAAAGGGCTTCATAATGATGAAAGAAATTCTAACTTCTGACAATTATTGGCGAAGATACATCCGTTTGAATTTGGAAACAGAAACTTAAAACGTCAATTTCTCGAAATGACTTCGAGACTACATATTTTCAGCTTTTGATGCAGAATCAAAATATATAAAAAGGGCTTCATAATGTTGAAAGAAATTCTAACTTCTGACAATTATTGGCGAAGATACATCCGTTTGAGTTTGGAAACAGAAACTTAAAACGTCAATTTCTCGAATTGACTTCAAGACTACATATTTTCAGCTTTTGATGCAGAATCAAAATATATAAAAAGGGCTTCATAATGTTGAAAGAAATTCTAACTTCTGACAATTATTGGCGAAGATACATCCGTTTGAATTTGGAAACAGCAACTTAAAACGTCAATTTCTCGAAATGACTTCGAGACTACATATTTTCAGCTTTTGATGCAGAATCAAAATATATAAAAAGGGTTTCACAATGTTGAAAGAAATTCTAACTTCTGACAATTATTGGCGAAGATACATCCGTTTGAATTTGGAAACAGAAACTTAAAACGTCAATTTCTCGAAATGACTTCGAGACTACATATTTTCAGCTTTTGATGCAGAATCAAAATATATAAAAAGGGCTTCATAATGTTGAAAGAAATTCTAACTTCTGACAATTATTGGCGAAGATACATCCGTTTGAATTTGGAAACAGAAACTTAAAACGTCAATTTCTCGAAGTGACTTCGAGACTACATATTTTCAGCTTTTGATGCAGAGTCAAAATATATAAAAAGGGATTCATCATGTTGAAAGAAATTCTAACTTCTGACAATTATTGGCGAAGATACATCCGTTTGAATTTGGAAACAGAAACTTAAAACGTCAATTTCTCGAAATGACTTCAAGACTACATATTTTCAGCTTTGATGCAGAGTCAAAATATATAAAAAGGGCTTCATAATGTTGAAAGAAATTCTGACTTCAGACAATTATTGGCGAAGATACATCCGTTTAAATTTGGAAACAGAAACTTAAAACGTCAATTTCTCGAAATGACTTCGATACTACAAATTTTCAGCTTTTGATGCAGAGTCAAAATATATAAAAAGGGCTTCATAATGTTGAAAGAAATTCTAACTTCTGACAATTATTGGCGAAGATACATCCGTTTGAATTTGGAAACAGAAACTTAAAGCGTTAATTTCTCGAATTGACTTCGAGACTACATATTTTCAGTTTTTGATGCAGAGTCAAAATATATAAAAAGGGCTTCATAATGTTGAAAGAAATTCTGACTTCAGACAATTATTGGCGAAGATACATCCGTTTGAATTTGGAAACAGAAACTTAAAACGTCAATTTCTCGAAATGACTTCGATACTACAAATTTTCAGCTTTTGATGCAGAGTCAAAATATATAAAAAGGGCTTCATAATGTTGAAAGAAATTCTAACTTCTGACAATTATTGGCGAAGATACATCCGTTTGAATTTGGAAACAGAAACTTAAAGCGTTAATTTCTCGAATTGACTTCGAGACTACATATTTTCAGTTTTTGATGCAGAGTCAAAATATATAAAAAGGGCTTCATAATGTTGAAAGAAATTCTAACTTCTGACAATTATTGGCGAAGATACATCCGTTTGAATTTGGAAACAGAAACTTAAAACGTCAATTTCTCGAAATGACTTCGAGACTACATATTTTCAGCTTTTGATGCAGAATCAAAATATATAAAAAGGGCTTCATAATGTTGAAAGAAATTCTAACTTCTGACAATTATTGGCGAAGATACATCCGTTTGAGTTTGGAAACAGAAACTTAAAACGTCAATTTCTCGAATTGACTTCAAGACTACATATTTTCAGCTTTTGATGCAGAGTCAAAATATATAAAAAGGGCTTCATAATGTTGAAAGAAATTCTAACTTCTGACAATTATTGGCGAAGATACATCCGTTTGAATTTGGAAACAGCAACTTAAATCATCAATTTCTCGAATTGACTTCAAGACTACATATTTTCAGCTTTTGATGCAGAATCAAAATATATAAAAAGGGCTTCATAATGTTGAAAGAAATTCTAACTTCTGACAATTATTGGCGAAGATACATCCGTTTGAATTTGGAAACAGAAACTTAAAACGTCAATTTCTCGAAGTGACTTCGAGACTACATATTTTCAACTTTTGATGCAGAGTCAAAATATATAAAAAGGGCTTCATAATGTTGAAAGAAATTCTAACTTCTGACAATTATTGGCGAAGATACATCCGTTTGAATTTGGAAACAGAAACTTAAAACGTCAATTTCTCGAAATGACTTCGAGACTACATATTTTCAGCTTTTGATGCAGAGTCAAAATATATAAAAAGGGCTTCATAATGTTGAAAGAAATTCTGACTTCAGACAATTATTGGCGAAGATACATCCGTTTGAATTTGGAAACAGAAACTTAAAACGTCAATTTCTCGAAATGACTTCGATACTACAAATTTTCAGCTTTTGATGCAGAGTCAAAATATATAAAAAGGGCTTCATAATGTTGAAAGAAATTCTAACTTCTGACAATTATTGGCGAAGATACATCCGTTTGAATTTGGAAACAGAAACTTAAAGCGTTAATTTCTCGAATTGACTTCGAGACTACATATTTTCAGTTTTTGATGCAGAGTCAAAATATATAAAAAGGGCTTCATAATGTTGAAAGAAATTCTAACTTCTGACAATTATTGGCGAAGATACATCCGTTTGAATTTGGAAACAGAAACTTAAAACGTCAATTTCTCGAAATGACTTCAAGGCTACATATTTTCAGTTTTTGATGCAGAGTCAAAATATATAAAAAGGGCTTCATAATGTTGAAAGAAATTCTAACTTCTGACAATTATTGGCGAAGATACATCCGTTTGAATTTGGAAACAGAAACTTAAAACGTCAATTACTCGAAATGACTTCGAGACTACATATTTTCAGCTTTTGATGCAGAATCAAAATATATAAAAAGGGCTTCATAATGTTGAAAGAAATTCTAACTTCTGACAATTATTGGCGAAGATACATCCGTTTGAATTTGGAAACAGAAACTTAAAACGTCAATTTCTCGAAATGACTTCGAGACTACATATTTTCAGCTTTTGATGCAGAGTCAAAATATATAAAAAGGGCTTCATAATGTTGAAAGAAATTCTAACTTCTGACAATTATTGGCGAAGATACATCCGTTTGAATTTGGAAACAGAAACTTAAAACGTCAATTTCTCGAAATGACTTCGAGACTACATATTTTCAGCTTTTGATGCAGAATCAAAATATATAAAAAGGGCTTCATAATGTTGAAAGAAATTCTAACTTCTGACAATTATTGGCGAAGATACATCCGTTTGAGTTTGGAAACAGAAACTTAATACGTCAATTTCTCGAATTGACTTCAAGACTACATATTTTCAGCTTTTGATGCAGAATCAAAATATATAAAAAGGGCTTCATAATGTTGAAAGAAATTCTAACTTCTGACAATTATTGGCGAAGATACATCCGTTTGAATTTGGAAACAGCAACTTAAAACGTCAATTTCTCGAATTGACTTCAAGACTACATATTTTCAGCTTTTGATGCAGAATCAAAATATATAAAAAGGGCTTCATAATGTTGAAAGAAATTCTAACTTCTGACAATTATTGGCGAAGATACATCCGTTTGAATTTGGAAACAGAAACTTAAAACGTCAATTTCTCGAAATGACTTCGAGACTACATATTTTCAGCTTTTGATGCAGAATCAAAATATATAAAAACGGCTTCATAATGTTGAAAGAAATTCTAACTTCTGACAATTATTGGCGAAGATACATCCGTTTGAATTTGGAAACAGAAACTTAAAACGTCCATTTCTCGAAATGACTTCGAGACTACATATTTTCAGCTTTTGATGCAGAGTCAAAATATATAAAAAGGGCTTCATAATGTTGAAAGAAATTCTAGCTTCTGACAATTATTGGCGAAGATACATCCGTTTGAATTTGGAAACAGAAACTTAAAACGTCAATTACTCGAAATGACTTCGAGACTACATATTTTCAGCTTTTGATGCAGAATCAAAATATATAAAAAGGGCTTCATAATGTTGAAAGAAATTCTAACTTCTGACAATTATTGGCGAAGATACATCCGTTTGAATTTGGAAACAGAAACTTAAAACGTCAATTTCTCGAAATGACTTCGAGACTACATATTTTCAGCTTTTGATGCAGAGTCAAAATATATAAAAAGGGCTTCATAATGTTGAAAGAAATTCTAACTTCTGACAATTATTGGCGAAGATACATCCGTTTGAATTTGGAAACAGAAACTTAAAACGTCAATTTCTCGAAATGACTTCGAGACTACATATTTTCAGCTTTTGATGCAGAATCAAAATATATAAAAAGGGCTTCATAATATTGAAAGAAATTCTAACTTCTGACAATTATTGGCGAAGATACATCCGTTTGAATTTGGGAACAGAAACTTAGAACGTCATTTTCTCGAATTGACTTCGAGACTACATATTTTCAGCTTTTGATGCAGAATCAAAATATATAGAAGGGGCTTCATAATGTTGAAAAAAATTCTAACCTCTGACAATTATTGGCGAAGATACATCCGTTTGAATTTGGAAACAGAAACTTAAAACGTCAATTTCTCGAATTGACTTCAAGACTACATATTTTCAGCTTTTGATGCAGAATCAAAATATATAAAAAGGGCTTCATAATGTTGAAAGAAATTCAACCTAACCGACAATTATTGGCGAAGATACATCCGTTTGAATTTGGAAACAGAAACTTAAAACGTCAATTTCTCGAAATGACTTCGAGACTACATATTTTCAGCTTTTGATGCAGAATCAAAATATATAAAAACGGCTTCATAATGTTGAAAGAAATTCTAACTTCTGACAATTATTGGCGAAGATACATCCGTTTGAATTTGGAAACAGAAACTTAAAACGTCAATTTCTCGAAATGACTTCGAGACTACATATTTTCAGCTTTTGATGCAGAGTCAAAATATATAAAAAGGGCTTCATAATGTTGAAAGAAATTCTAACTTCTGACAATTATTGGCGAAGATACATCCGTTTGAGTTTGGAAACAGAAACTTAAAACGTCAATTTCTCGAATTGACTTCAAGACTACATATTTTCAGCTTTTGATGCAGAGTCAAAATATATAAAAAGGGCTTCATAATGTTGAAAGAAATTCTAACTTCTGACAATTATTGGCAAAGATACATCGTTTGAATTTGGAAACAAAAACTTTGAACGTCAATTTCTCGAAATGACTTCGAGACTACATATTTTCAGCTTTTAATGCAGAATCAAAATATATAAAAAGGGCTTCATAATGTTGAAAGAAATTCTAACTTCTGACAATTATTGGCGAAGATACATCCGTTTGAATTTGGAAACAGAAACTTAAAACGTCAATTTCTCGAAATGACTTGGAGACTACATATTTTCAGCTTTTGATGCAGAATCAAAATATATAAAAAGGGCTTCATAATGTTGAAAGAAATTCTAACTTCTGACAATTATTGGCGAAGATACATCCGTTTGAATTTGGAAACAGAAACTTCAAACGTCAATTTCTCGAAATGACTTCGAGACTACATATTTCTAGCTTTGATGCAGAATCAAAATATATAAAAAGGGCTTCATAATGTTGAAAGAAATTCTAACTTCTGACAATTATTGGCGAAGATACATCCGTTTGAATTTGGAAACAGAAACTTAAAACGTCAATTTCTCGAAATGACTTCGAGACTACATATTTTCAGCTTTTGATGCAGAATCAAAATATATAAAAAGGGCTTCATAATGTTGAAAGAAATTCTAACTTCTGACAATTATTGGCGAAGATACATCCGTTTGAATTTGGAAACAGAAACTTAAAACGTCAATTTCTCGAAATGACTTCGAGACTACATATTTTCAGCTTTTGATGCAGAATCAAAATATATAAAAAGGGCTTCATAATGTTGAAAGAAATTCTAACTTCTGACAATTATTGGCGAAGATACATCCGTTTGAATTTGGAAACAGAAACTTAAAACGTCAATTTCTCGAAATGACTTCGAGACTACATATTTTCAGCTTTTGAAGCAGAATCAAAATATATAAAAAGGGCTTCATAATGTTGAAAGAAATTCTAACTTCTGACAATTATTGGCGAAGATACATCCGTTTGAATTTGGAAACAGATACTTAAAACGTCAATTTCTCGAAATGACTTCGCGACTACATATTTACAGCTTTTGATGCAGAGTCAAAATATATAAAAAGGGCTTCATAATGTTGAAAGAAATTCTAACTTTTGACAATTATTGGCGAAGATACATCCGTTTGAATTTGGAAACAGAAACTTAAAACGTCAATTTCTCGAAATGACTTCGAGACTACATATTTTCAGCTTTTGATGCAGAATCAAAATATATAAAAAGGGCTTCATAATGTTGAAAGAAATTCTAACTTCTGACAATTATTGGCGAAGATACATCCGTTTGAATTTGGAAACAGAAACTTAAAACGTCAATTTCTCGAATTGACTTCAAGACTACATATTTTTAGCTTTTGATGCAGAGTCAAAATATATAAAAAGGGCTTCATAATGTTGAAAGAAATTCTAACTTCTGACAATTATTGGCGAAGATACATCCGTTTGAATTTGGAAACAGAAACTTAAAACGTCAATTTCTCGAATTGACTTCAAGACTACATATTTTCAGCTTTTGATGCAGAGTCAAAATATATAAAAAGGGCTTCATAATGTTGAAAGAAATTCTAACTTCTGACAATTATTGGCGAAAATACATCCGTTTGAATTTGGAAACAGAAACTTCAAACGTCAATTTCTCGAAATGACTTCGAGACTACATATTTCCAGCTTTGATGCAGAATCAAAATATATAAAAAGGGCTTCATAATGTTGAAAGAAATTCTAACTTTTGACAATTATTGGCGAAGATACATCCGTTTGAATTTGGAAACAGAAACTTAAAACGTAAATTTCTCGAAATGACTTCGAGACTACATATTTTCAGCTTTTAATGCAGAATCAAAATATATAAAAAGGGCTTCATAATGTTGAAAGAAATTCTAACTTCTGACAATTATTGGCGAAGATACATCCGTTTCAATTTGGAAACAGAAACTTAAAACGTCAATTTCTCGAAATGACTTCGAGACTACATATTTTCAGCTTTTGATGCAGAGTCAAAATATATAAAAAGGGCTTCATAATGTTGAAAGAAATTCTAACTTCTGACAATTATTGGCGACGACACATCCGTTTGAGTTTGGAAACAGAAACATAAAACGTAAATTTCTCGAATTGACTTCGAGACTACATATTTTCAGCTTTTGATGCAGAGTCAAAATATATAAAAAGGGCTTCATAATGTTGAAAGAAATTCTAACTTCTGACAATTATTGGCGACGATACATCCGTTTGAGTTTGGAAACAGAAACATAAAACGTAAATTTCTCGAAATGACTTCGAGACTACATATTTTCAGCTTTTGATGCAGAGTCAAAATATATAAAAAGGGCTTCATAATGTTGAAAGAAATTCTAACTTCTGACAATTATTGGCGAAGATACATCCGTTTGAATTTGGAAACAGAAACTTAAAACGTCAATTTCTCGAAATGACCTCCAGACTACATATTTTCAGTTTTTGATGCAGAGTCAAAATATATAAAAAGGGCTTCATAATGTTGAAAGAAATTCTAACTTCTGACAATTATTGGCGAAGATACATCCGTTTGAATTTGGAAACAGAAACTTAAAACGTCAATTTCTCGAAATGACTTCGAGACTACATATTTTCAGCTTTTGATGCAGAGTCAAAATATATAAAAAGGGCTTCATAATGTTGAAAGAAATTCTAACTTCTGACAATTATTGGCGACGATACATCCGTTTGAGTTTGGAAACAGAAACATAAAACGTAAATTTCTCGAAATGACTTCGAGACTACATATTTTCAGCTTTTGATGCAGAGTCAAACTATATATAAAAAGGGCTTCATAATGTTGAGAGAAATTCTAACTTCTGACAATTATTGGCGACGATACATCCGTTTGAGTTTGGAAACAGAAACTTCAAACGTCAATTTCTCGAAATGACTTCGAGACTACATATTTCCAGCTTTGATGCAGAATCAAAATATATAAAAAGGGCTTCATAATGTTGAAAGAAATTCTAACTTTTGACAATTATTGGCGAGGATACATCCGTTTGAATTTGGAAACAGAAACTTAAAACGTCAATTTCTCGAAATGACTTCGAGACTACATATTTTCAGCTTTTAATGCAGAATCAAAATATATAAAAAGGGCTTCATAATGTTGAAAGAAATTCTAACTTCTGACAATTATTGGCGAAGATACATCCGTTTGAATTTGGAAACAGAAACTTAAAACGTCAATTTCTCGAAATGACTTCGAGACTACATATTTTCAGCTTTTAATGCAGAATCAAAATATATAAAAAGGGCTTCATAATGTTGAAAGAAATTCTAACTTCTGACAATTATTGGCGAAGATACATCCGTTTGAATTTGGAAACAGAAACTTAAAACGTCAATTTCTCGAAATGACTTCGAGACTACATATTTTCAGCTTTTGATGCAGAATCAAAATATATAAAAAGGGCTTCATAATGTTGAAAGAAATTCTAACTTCTGACAATTATTGGCGAAGATACATCCGTTTGAATTTGGAAACAGAATCTTAAAACGTCAATTTCTCGAATTGACTTCAAGACTACATATTTTCAGCTTTTGATGCAGAATCAAAATATATAAAAAGGGCTTCATAATGTTGAAAGAAATTCTAACTTCTGACAATTATTGGCGAAGATACATCCGTTTGAATTTGGAAACAGAAACTTAAAACGTCAATTTCTCGAAATGACCTCCAGACTACATATTTTCAGTTTTTGATGCAGAGTCAAAATATATAAAAAGGGCTTCATAATGTTGAAAGAAATTCTAACTTCTGACAATTATTGGCGAAGATACATCCGTTTTGAATTTGGAAACAGAAACTTAAAACGTCAATTTCTCGAAATGACTTCGAGACTACATATTTTCAAAATATTAAAAAAAGGGCTTCATAATGTTGAAAGAAATTCTAACTGCTGACAATTATTGGCGAAGATACATCCGTTTGAATTTGGAAACCGAAACTTAAAACGTCAATTTCTCGAAATGACTTCGCGACTACATATTTTCAGCTTTTGATGCAGAGTCAAAATATATAAAAAGGGCTTCATAATGTTGAAAGAAATTCTAACTTCTGACAATTATTGGCGAAGATACATCCGTTTGAATTTGAAACAGAAACTTAAAACGTCAATTTCTCGAAATGACCTCCAGACTACATATTTTCAGCTTTTGATGCAGA